>NW_021885308.1:0-681 GCF_006229205.1 Suricata suricatta
AAAAAAAAAAAAAAAGAATTTACTTCCCCGAGGATGCGCTCCAATGAGATAAGCCTAGCATCCCACCCTGGGGGCTCCTACCTGGGGAAGGGAAGGGCAGGCAAGGGCAGGCAGGGGGAGAACTCTCTGGAGGCGAGGGTATCCTAGAGGAGTATCCCATAGGTGAGGGAATGAAGAGGGTGTGTGTGGGCTTCCTAACACCAGAAGGAGGAGAGGGGATCTTGCTGGAAGCCCATCCCTCGGGCTAGGCAGGCCTTTATCTTGGTCCCTGCAAAGTGACCCTCCTCCAAGAATAAAATAAGGGTGGAGATACCTTAAGGCATCCCTGGGTGGGTTTTTTTTTTCCAACTCAGTGGTGGCTAACTTTTACGATCTTGTCCATTATCTGTTCTTTCAGGACAAAGGCCGTGCCTAGCACTTTGTATCCATCCAAGTACCCAGCGTTCTTAATCCTGAGGCTTGCTGGGTTAACCGTGTTGTCCTACCACCCCGCCCCAGGAAGGCTGAGTCCAAGTACAATTTGGTTACCACTTAATCCAAGGCCACTGTTGAAATCTTTGCCCCTCCCCCCTCACCGAGGAATTAGCAAGGGTTGTTTGGACTTTCACAGCTGGGGAAGAAGGGAGCGTTCACCAAACCCTCATCCCTTTGAGACAAAAAAGCACACACGCCCAAAACCTC
>NW_021885309.1:0-681 GCF_006229205.1 Suricata suricatta
AAAACATACACAACTCACCAGGATAAAATATCTTCAACTTTCAACTGACAAATGATTAATAACTATATGCATATGTTTAGTAATTTTTTATATACAACCATCAGAGAGATTCATTATATATATAGTCATTATATATCTGTACTATAAAGTATTTATAAAATGGTAAACAACCTATTTTTTTTAATTAAAAAATTTTTTTAACAACCTATTTTAAAAATCAGTAAAGGATATGAATAGGCACATAGCAAAGAGAAAATTAAAGTGGCCAATAAACATAAAACAAGAAAAACAAATTCTTTTATAAATTTTCAAATCACACCTATAAGATTTTATTGTGGTTTTTGTTCACTATAGTGACACCTTTTTAAAAGACCTATATGTCACATTCTGTGTAGAAGTGGATAGATATATTCTGGCACCGTCATTCAGGATGGAGACTGTCCTTATCTACTTACTCTTGAGATTTCTAAACCAGGTGACCCAGAAATCATACTTCTGCGAATACAATCTTAGAAAAATTTGCAACAAACTTAATGTTCATCAGTACTATACATCTGTTAAATAAACTGCTGAGGAGTCTATATAATTTAAAATAATAAGGATAATTCTATTTTCATTAAAACTTTTAAAACATATGTTCCAGTTACTACTGCTAGAATGAACTCTCCCAAGCTTAGTGAC
>NW_021885310.1:0-681 GCF_006229205.1 Suricata suricatta
ACTGTTCTAGGTCAAAGTCAATATATTCTTTCTTTATAGGGAGAGAAACAGAAAGTGCATGTGGGAAAGTGGGGGAGGGGCAGAGGGAGAAGGAAAGGGAGACTTCTAAGCAGGTCCTGGGACATGGGGCTGCCTGAACCTGAACTGCAATCATGAGTCAGACACTTGCCCAACCGACTGAGCTACCCAGGCACTCCCAAATTCAATGTATCCTAAAAATGAAATCCTTATCCACCTTTCCTCAAATCAGCTGTTATTTCCTGTATTCATTGTCTCAACACTGGCATCACATCCACCCAGTCTTCCAAGGCAGAAACCCTGGAGTTGACATCAACATTTCTTTCTTCCTCAGCCCTATATCCAATCAATGACCACGTCCCCTCAAGTGTACCATCATCAATCTAAAGAATCTATTGCTCCTGTGAGAATCCTGCCTCAGTGTCTTTTCCCTGTGTTTTCTGTCATGAACACGCTTCTTCCTGACTTCACACAGCCAGCTTCTCATCATTCAGATCTTAGCTCAAATGCCATCTGCCTGGTGACATGATCTTTAATCCACCCTATTCTGAACTCCTTCTCAGTCCTACTCTTTTTTTTTTTATGTTTTTAATTTATTTTTGAGAGAGAGAGACAGTGCAAGCAAGGGAGGGTCAGAGAGAGAGAGAGAGAGAGAGAGAGAGA
>NW_021885311.1:0-681 GCF_006229205.1 Suricata suricatta
TGCCTATATACTGTCAGCTTCATCTTCTTAAATACAATCACACTCTCATAGTCCAAGTTGGGTCTAGAAATCTTTCATTGTGTTTCCTTGACACTGGTAGTGAAATGCGATGCAGACATACAGATTTACAGTACTACACTCTGGCTAAAACAAGATCTGCCATTATAAAGGAAGCCTTTTGGAGCACCTGGGTGGCTCACTCACTTATGTGATGGGGTGATGGGATGGGCTCAGGTCTTGATTGCTCTGTTCCTGGGATCGAGCCCTGCGTGGGCCTCTGCGCTGACAGCATGGAGCCTGCTTTGGATTCTGTCTCTCCCTCTCTCTCTGTCCCTCCCCTGCTTGCTCTCTCTTTCCCTCTCTCAAAATAATAAATAAATAAACAATAAAAAACATAAAGGAAGCCTTCCACAGACCCTGATGTGATGAAGTTAAACATTTATGTGTACCGTTTACTGGTTTTTGTTGTCAGAGAACTTGACGTGAGGAAAAGATGTTTACAATGAAACATTTGTTAGCTGTTCACATGCACATATATATACTCTTTACCCTTAAATGAGTCTTTCTTAATGATCTTAAGTTACTGCAGTATAAGAGAAAGATTTGAAAACTCCAAGAAATATTTTTATGATCTTTCCAGAGTGAGTTTTACCAGCTTCTTATTGCCTAGAATTGGTGAGA
>NW_021885312.1:0-681 GCF_006229205.1 Suricata suricatta
CTACAGAGGGTAAACAGAGTGGCGGAGGGGAGGGGAGCAGGGGGATATGTTAAATGGGTGATGTGTATAAGGATGGCACTTGTGAGGAGCACTGTGTGTTATATCGATGTGATGAATCACTAAATTCTACTCCTGAAACTGATATTACACTGTATGTTAACTAACTAGAATTTAAATAAAAACTTGAAAAAAAAAGAAATTAGTAGGAAAATACAAAAATATCGTAGTTTTATGTTAATTGCTAATATTGTACTAAGACTAATTTCTTAGCTTTAATTTATATTCTGTGCTTGTGCAAGACATTTCTTATTGTTATTGTTGACACAAAACAAAGGTGAATGAAGGAACTCTCTGGACTATTTTTTAAACAGATTTAAAATAAAATTCACATAACATTAAACCATTTAAAGTGTGAGAGACAATATTATAGTATACATTATGTAACTGTATTTTATAAATCTAGATATTTGAAATTGTTTTATTTTCTTAACATAAAAATTTCATTTACCTTATATTTCAGTGTTTAAATACAGAATTTATAGAGTATATCAGTTACTTTTATTAAGGTAGATAATACCAATCATTATAATTGCAATCACTTACTCATGGTTGGAAAACAGTTTCTGACAATTTCTTAATCAACTCTGTAAACCTCTGTCACATACTTGGTAAGAAATTACC
>NW_021885313.1:0-1465 GCF_006229205.1 Suricata suricatta
TAACCAGTGGAAAATTGTTACAGTATAATGTATATACAATTGAGCCCAAGGACTAAAATAAGCATGAAATATTTTGCTGGGATGTGAATGAATCTCTAAAACTTTATTTAAGTAGGACCTGTTGTAAGAGATCACCCATGAAGTAGGCAAAACCCACAGAATTAAAACTTCAGTTCCCATTTGAAAAAAGAGGTTTTTTTTTTTTTTTTTTTTTGAGTAAAAAGGTTTTCCATTTGTTTTCATTACATGAAGATACCAAAATGCTTCATCTGAGAAGTCTAGAAATTATTTATTCATTTAGCCAAGAAAAGGAATGTGACCATTCGGAATTGGCATAAAAATGAAATTTCTACTTGTAATTTGCCACACAGGTTCACTATAGAAGCATATTGAATTTTGTTAATTTTGAAATGATTCTATGGATGTTCTCCTTTATTTTGTTAATGTGCTTAAATTCATTTATTAATTTAAAAATTTCATTGGTGGTATATTATTCTATTTATCTCTGGATTTGAGTTTTTGATAGTTTTCTTTACAATATTTGTGTCTATGTTCATAAGGGATATTAATCTGTTTCTTTTTGTAGTACTATTATAATATTTTGGTGGTAGGATTATGTCATTTTTCTAAAATAAATCAGGGAGGGATTTATCCTCCATTATTTGGTGAAAGAGTCAAAGTTTAGGGTTATATTCTCTTTACATTTATAATAGAACTCCCCTGAAAAAATATCAAAGATAGGAATTTTCTTTATGGAAAGGTATTAGATTATGAGTTTTGCTTCTTATGTATAAACTTATTCAGATCTGTTTTGTCTTATATCAGCTTTGAAAAATTCTGTTTTTCAGTTATTTGGTCTGTTCCCTCTAAATTGTTAAATTTGGGGCATACTTTTTGTGATATTACATACTATATTTTTAATATGTGTAAGATGCCTAGTAATATCTCTTCCTTTTTTCTTATCAATCAATTTTATTTATCTGTTCAAAGAATCAGCTTTTAGTATTAAATATCTATTTTCTGTTTTATTCATTTGTTTTTTATTTCATTGATTTATAATCAGATCATTATTTTCCTCCTTCCAATTAATGTAGATTTAATTTAATTTTCTTTTGTCAGATTTTTAAGGTGGACATTAGATAATTAATTTTGAGCCTTTCTTCTTGACGACTATGAAGATATGAAGCCACACATGTCTCTATAGGCACTGTTTTAGTTCATCCAAATTTTGATATGCTGAAATCTCATTGTCATTCAGTTGAGATTATGGTTTTAATTTCCCATTTAGTTTTTTTTTCTTGACCTATAGGTTATATACAATTGTGTTGTTTATTTTCCAAATAGTTGTGGATTTTCTAGATAATTGCTATTGGTTTCTAATTTGATTCTATTATGATAAGAAATACTCTAAAGTTTTAGTCATTTGAAATTTATTGAGACACTTTATTATTAATTATATGGCATA
>NW_021885314.1:0-681 GCF_006229205.1 Suricata suricatta
GGATCAATGTGGCCGTGAGACTGGCAGTAAGAGATCAATAAACTTTTAGTCCAGGAAAGCTACACAAGTTAAAAATCTACTAAATGCTGACATTTGGGCCTAAAGCTATTCATTTAGCTTCAGATGTAAAAGGGTATTTGAGGACGCATGGGTGGTGGAGTCGGTTAAGCAACCACCTTTTAATTTCACTTCAGGTCATGATCTCACAGTGGTGAAATAACACCCCACATCAGGCTCTGCACTGGGCATGGAGTCTACTTAAGATTGTCTTCTCCCTCTTCTTCTGCCCCTTCCATGTTTAAGCACTAAACAAATAAATAAATAGGTATGTGAATAGCATTTAGGTGGCCAGAGAGAAGCCAGGGTAAAATCATACATTTTATTCCTTGGCAATCCATAAGATTTAAACAAATGTACCTGTATTCAAAAGCGATCAACCCTATAAAAAATTGATCATCTTCCTAAAATCATTCAGTCATCCTCACACCATTTATTAAATGTCTGCACCAGCCCGGGGCACCTGGGTGGCTCAGTCAGTTAAGCGTCCGACTTCTGCTCAGGTCATGATCTCACAGCTTGTGGGTTCAAGCCCCGCGGCAGGCTCTGTGTCTCCCTCTCTCTCTCTGCCCCTCCCCCACTGGTGCTCTTTCTCTCTCCGTCTCTCAAAAATAAATAAGCACT
>NW_021885315.1:0-681 GCF_006229205.1 Suricata suricatta
ACAGAACCAGAAGAAACACCACACAAAACATCAGGATTCCATTTATGTAAGGTTAGCAGGCAAGGTCCGCGTATGCTATTAGAGATCAAAATGGGGGTACTTTCCTTTCCTTTCACTCGTTTTAAGTGTGGGAAAACACTTGTAACCTAGAATTCACTGCTCTGTCTTACCGTGTACAATCCAGCGGCATTCAGTTCATTCATAGTATTGTGTGCCCGTGATCTGTCAAGTTCTAGAACTTTGAGAGTCCCTCCCCCCCACGATGTGACTTACGGAGATCCTGGAGGGACATGACGGCGGGGGCTTCTGGTTATTGGTAACGTTCTGTTTGTTTTCCCTGGGGGAGATCGTGTGGGTGTGTGTGCATTGTGAAAACATAGCCGTATGCTAATAATCTATGTATGTTTCATATGTACTGTCTAAATATACATAGATAGGTTTAGAGATCTGTGATAGCTATAGACTATTATATGGATATTATGTACCTATCTGCATAGATATTATATATTTACTTAATATACAAATATATTAGATATTTATATCTATACGTAAAGTGCTAATGATTATTTTTTAGGAGGTAGGATTATGAATCATTTTGTGCTTTATTTTGCTAATTTGTGTTTTCCAGTTGGTCCTCGTGAATATGCATTGCTCTGGTAGTTTTTAAATAAATGGTTTTTT
>NW_021885316.1:0-681 GCF_006229205.1 Suricata suricatta
TCAAACCACATTAGACTCCTGAAAGACTCGGGTTGTTACACAGCTACATAATGTCAGGTAAATTCCCTAATTTCCCCAACTGGTAAAATCGTATGGAGAACATACATTCCATCATGATGACCAGTGACCCATGCTAATGAATTCTTGAACAACTTTGTACAAGGCCCTGCAGATAGAATGGAAAAATACATTTTGAAACATTGACATGAGTCTTTTCTGTTTCATTAAGCCCTTCCTTAACTGAGAAATGCCACCACAACACTGTGCCTCAATGTATTATTTATCTAGAAAAGTTGTGACTGTCCAGGTGGTTTGATTGGAAAGACTTAGGTCACACTTCCTGTGCTCTATCATTAATATTCACAGAGGCAGGAGAAAACATTTTCTTACTCAGTGAAGCTTCTTTCAGAGCTGAGAGTTGGAGAACACAGAGAGAACTGGGCTGAAAGAGTGAGTGGCAAATATAATCAATGTAATATCCACATAAATCATTAATTTCTCTTCCAGGTGACTTGTTCTTCAATTTTAGACTGTTACAGAAATCAAGCATCATCTATATCACCTGACTGCTCCAGATACCTACCAGAAGGTAAGGGTAAAAGCCACTGCTATTTTCAATAAATAAGGGGCTTAGTCATTTATTAGAATATTAACTTTTAATACAAATTTCTGTTTAAAAAA
>NW_021885317.1:0-681 GCF_006229205.1 Suricata suricatta
GGATCAATGTGGCCGTGAGACTGGCAGTAAGAGATCAATAAACTTTTAGTCCAGGAAAGCTACACAAGTTAAAAATCTACTAAATGCTGACATTTGGGCCTAAAGCTATTCATTTAGCTTCAGATGTAAAAGGGTATTTGAGGACGCATGGGTGGTGGAGTCGGTTAATCAACCACCTTTTAATTTCACTTCAGGTCATGATCTCACAGTGGTGAGATAACACCCCACATCAGGCTCTGCACTGGGCATGGAGTCTACTTAAGATTGTCTTCTCCCTCTTCTTCTGCCCCTTCCATGTTTAAGCACTAAACAAATAAATAAATAGGTATGTGAATAGCATTTAGGTGGCCAGAGAGAAGCCAGGGTAAAATCATACATTTTATTCCTTGGCAATCCATAAGATTTAAACAAATGTACCTGCATTCAAAAGTGATCAACCCTATAAAAAATTGATCATCTTCCTAAAATCATTCAGTCATGCTCACACCATTTATTAAATGTCTGCACCAGCCCGGGGCACCTGGGTGGCTCAGTCAGTTAAGCCTCCGACTTCTGCTCAGGTCATGATCTCACAGCTTGTGGGTTCAAGCCCCGCGTCAGGCTCTGTGTCTCCCTCTCTCTCTCTGCCCCTCCCCCACTGGTGCTCTTTCTCTCTCCGTCTCTCAAAAATAAATAAGCACT
>NW_021885318.1:0-681 GCF_006229205.1 Suricata suricatta
AAAAAAAAAAAGGAAAAATACATGAGAAACTAACAAAGTGGTATCCAGGTGGTGAAACAGGGTAACACAGGACCAGGATGGAAAGCTACTTTTCACTAAACACCTTTTATTTTTTATTTTTAAACCATGAGATTATTTGCTCAGAAAGTACCTTGAAAAATAACCGGAGGTTGTTAGATCGTGGCTATCCCGAAATACACTTCCAGAAGGAATAAACCACAAACTGCTGGAATGTGATAGGAACAGCTTTTTGCAACTTGGGATAAATTTCCAGGGACAGAATTATACACAGATTCAAAAAGTGCCACATCTCATCAGCACAATCTCAGCTGCAGAAAACTACAAGACAAATGGCCCTATTTTTTACAACAAAGTTATAACACAATGGGAAGGGATGAGAATCTACAGAGACTAAGAGACTGGAGATATTCAGAAATTGCTACATATGGCTCTTATTTCGATACTATTTTAAACAAACTAAAAATATCATGAAATGAACAGGACTATTTAATCAATGACCGGATAGTTGATGTTATTAAGGATTCTGTATATGTGTGTGTGGTCTAATAAATTTGTCATGTTTTTTTCTGAAGATCCTGTATTGCTTAGAGATTCACACTGCAATATTTATGGATGAAATGATACAGTAATTGGGAGCTGCCTCAAAATAATTTGTGGAGC
>NW_021885319.1:0-681 GCF_006229205.1 Suricata suricatta
TTTTTTTTGATCTTACTGAAAGATGTCAACCAAAGGTTTGCAGAGAACAGCAAGGTCTCATTTTTTGGTGGCATCTTGGACCACTGCAATGCTTCTACATTTCAGTCAACAAGCCATTTAATGACAATTTGAATGAAGACTGACATCTAAGTTTGTGCATGAGCAGACAACGTCATGGCTTCCACCTGGATGACAGCGATTATAAGAATCTGTCAGCTTCAGAAGTATTAAAATGTGAAATGTGTTCATCTTCAAGTCGGTAAGGCACATTACTCCTAGAAGAAGCATATATAGAGAAGCTGGACTTCAAAAGCCCTTTTGATGGGAATGCAAACTGGTGCAGCCACTCTGGAAAACATCATAGAGTTGCCCCCAAAATTAAAAATAGAACTACCCTATGACCCCACAATTGCAGACTAGGTGTTTATCCAAGAGATACAGGTGTGCTGTTTCAAAGGGCACATGTAGCCCAATGCTATAGCAGCGCTATCAACAGTAGCCAAAGTACGGAGAGAGCCCAAGTGTCCATCGACTGATGAGTGGATAAAGATAGGGCGCATGCGCACAGACACACACAATGGAGTATTACTCAGCAATCAAAAAGAATGAAATCTTGCCATTTGCAACAACATGAATGGAAATAGAGTATTATGCTAATTGAAATAAGTCAGAAAAAGACAT
>NW_021885320.1:0-681 GCF_006229205.1 Suricata suricatta
AAAAAATTAAAAAGAAGAATAGGACTGGATTAGATAATCTCTAAAGTCCCTTCCTGATCTAATACTCTATGTTTCTAAGCATATTTAGTAACAGCTGTCAAATTCTATCAGTCTTCATAGTACATGTTGTCAAGGGTTAGTGATACAGAGAATAATATTGATGATGATAATGATGACTAATACTATGAGGGCCATATGCCTTCAGTAATTACCTCATTTGACTCCCTAACTGTTCTATTATTGGGTTCCATTTTATAAATGAGAAAGTTATTGAGGCTCCAAATACTTAAATGTGTCCAATACCATAAAGCCCTATGCCTAAGTCAATTATTTCAAATCCTAGTCTATATGGAAATAATATTACCAGTGTTCACCAGTATCTCATTTTCCTTCTTTTCTATGCTCAAATAAGACTGCATTACAGATCTGCTTGAAGATTTATGGCCTTATGTTTAGCTCTTTCCAATGGCTATGAGCAGAATTTGTATGTATAACTTTTGGTCCCAAGAATGGAAAAAAGCTAGCCGTGATCTTACAGGTGCCTCTGTCTCTGAGATCACCAACAAAGCAAGATGTTTTTGATGGTGTTGCTCCAAGATGACAGCACTTACCCCATTCTGAATGACTTTCATACTGTTTGTGGGACAGTTAATCTTGTGTCTTTTCTGGATACAGACTTGG
>NW_021885321.1:0-681 GCF_006229205.1 Suricata suricatta
GAAACCCTTTAATAAATTCTCATCATTTTATAAGTGAAGAGCAGAAACTTCCCTTGTGGCCCACGAAGCCTCGTGCAATCTGGTGATTGCAGACCTCACAGGATGTCTGCCCTAAGCATCCACACACTCTGTGTCCCACTCAGATTAGCTTTATTACTATTATTATTATTATTATTAGTTTATTTATTGTGTGTGTGTGTGAGAGAGAGAGAGAGAGAGACAGAGAGACAGACAGAGAAAGAGAGAGAAAGAGAGCAGGGGAACAGCAGAGAGAGAGAGAGAATCCCAAGCAGGCTCCATGCTGTCAGCACAAATCTGACCTGTGACTTGATTTGAGGAACCATGAGATCATGACCTGAGCTGAAATCAAGAGTTGGACAGTTATTCAGGCACCCAGAGATTAGTTTTTCCATCATGTGCCCTTCATTTAGAGGGACTTTGCTTTTTGTTCCCTTTTCTTAGAAACTGAGTCACCCAGGCACCCAGAAATTAGCTTTTTTTCACCTGTGTCCTCCATTCAGAGGGACTTTGTCTTCTGTTCCCCTTTCCTGGAAATCCCTTTTCTTTATTTCCCATTCGTTCTTTTCCAAGGTAAATTTCTATTTGTCTTTCAGATCTTGGTTCCAATGTCACTTCTTTAGGAAGGCTTTGCTTGATCTGTGCTGGTATTTAAAGTACAAA
>NW_021885322.1:0-681 GCF_006229205.1 Suricata suricatta
CAGAAGAGTGTAAGCCAGTGTAATACCACATCAGATTTTCATTTCAAAGTCTATCCTGCTAAGGACATGCCCTTGCCAGCAGGCAGCTGTCCTAGAAACTGGGCAAGGTGCCTCGGGACTCCCACTTCATCTTCAACAACAGCTGTAGACACACACATTGATCTAGATGATTTCTCCCAAATAGTTGACATGAATTTCAATGTAATTAAGAATAAGCCCATATAGGTAAAAACTAAGGAGAAAACCAGGCATTCTGCAGAAGCAGGCTGACAATTATTAGTGTAATCTGCAAGGAATATGTTAGCAAACTGTGGCTGGTGTTCTGTAATGGAAATAAAATTGTACTGTAAAACAGCTATACCCATTTGTTTACAGACTGTGTCTGACTGCTTTTGCCTCACAATGGCAGAGATACGTAGTTCTGCAAAAGACTGGTAAGGAAAACCAAAAATGTTTACTACCTTACCCTTTATAGAAAGTCTGCCAAACCTAGAGTAAAAGCTGGACATTATGTACCAAGCAGAAAGATTCTATCTCAGTTGGGGACTGGGTATTTAGAAATCCTTGGCTAAGTGTTGATTAAGACAGTTTGTGTCCTTAGGTCTTATAATCTAATAGTATGCTTACTCTGTCACCAACAAAAGAAAAAGATAGTCCATTCACCGTGTTTGTAATAATGTC
>NW_021885323.1:0-681 GCF_006229205.1 Suricata suricatta
AAAAATAATAATAAACATAAATAAATAAATATTTGGAGCGACTACCTTATGCCAAGCATTTTCCTAGATTCTGAGGGTACAAAGACCAAGAAAAGAAATGGGTCTACAATTAGGAGAGGGTATTTAAAATATCTGGTTATTTGCCCCATGTTTCTTCCCACTAAAAGCAGAAGGACTAATTAGATAAATGTTATGGACATTCTGATTATCTCATCTCTTTCAAGACAGGCAAAGTGACAAGGGGGAAATAATGCATCAAATCTAATTCTCACCAGGGACCCCCAGCTGGCTCAGTCAGGGGAGCATATGACTCTGGATACCAGGGTTGTGAGTTCAAGCCTTACGCTGAGTGTAGAGATTACTTAAAAATAATTTAAGGGGCGCCTGGGTGGCTCAGTTGGTTAAGCATCCGATTTCGGCTCAGGTCATGATCTCAAGGTTTGTGGGTTCAAGCCCCGTGTCAGGCTCTGTGCTGACAGTTCAGAGCCTGGAGCCTGCTTCAGATTCTGTGTCTCCCTCTCTGTGCCCCTCCCTGCTCATGCTCTGTCTCTCTCTGTCTCAAAAATAAATAAAACGTTAAAAAAATTTTTTAAATAATAATTTTAAAATTATATAATTCAGACCAGTCAGAAGAACTGAATAGAGAAATGGAAGTAAGCTAACCACTGTGGAAAGTGAAAC
>NW_021885324.1:0-3856 GCF_006229205.1 Suricata suricatta
CGGGCGGCGGGCGGTGGGACTGCCCCGGGGCGGGGCGCGCGAAGGGAGGGAGGGGAGGGGAGGGGCGGGGCGGGGCGGGGAGGTGGGAGCTGTGGCCCCGCCCCGGATTCGGCGTGTCCCGCCCGCCGCCCAGGAGAAGACCCGCGGAGGCCGCGCGCAGGGGCGGGACGAGCCGGGGAAGAGCGGACCAGGGCGGACCCGAAAGGAGCGAGCGACTCCGGTCCCTGCTCGGAAAGTGGGGTCCCCACCCGCTCCTAACACCCCAGGGCGGACTTGAAGGGAAGCCAGTAACCCCCCCACCCCATGCTCACAAGGGGGTGACCCCACCCGCCCCCAACACCCCAGGTCGGCCCTGCAGGGAAGCCAGTGACCCCCCCCCCACCCCGTGCTCAGAAGGTTGGGGACCCCTCCATGCACCCACAGCCCCACCAGCCCCTCACTGGCCCCTCCCCCCAGAAGAACACGGAGCAAAGCCAGACGCGTGTCCGAGCCCCCTCCCCACTGCTAACAGACCGGGGGCCACCTGAGGGGGGGGCGAGGGAGTGAAATCCTTTCCCGCGAGAGCTGGGTCCCGGTCCCATCCCCAAGTCCAGTTTGAGCCGACAGAGCCCGAGGCTCGGGGTGCAGGTTCTGGGGGCGCAGGGTAGCCCCCACTCCAGGCCTCAACCGGGATTCCCTTGCAGGAACCCAAGCAGGGGTGGGTGTAGGGGGGCGGGGGGCGGCGCGGCTTCCCAGCACTGCAGGGGGTGGGGGAGGGGTGGTGAAGGGGGTGGGGGAGCCGCGAAGCTTTCCCAGCCCAGCGGAGGGGGGGAGGGGGAGAGGGGCGAGGCTTCCCCAGACCTAGCAGGTGGGGGGGGAGGGGAGGGGAGGGGAGGGGAGGGGAGGGGCAGAGGCGGAACACGCCTCCCGTCCCCCGTGGGGGGTGGCTGGCGTCCCGGAGGATTGCTGTCGCGTCTCGGGGGCTGGGTCTCGGGGGCTGGACCGCGGTGTAGACTGTCAATACGAGTGTTTTGCCCGCGATGTGAGCTCAGCAGGAGCCGAAATCTCCGCCCGGGAGAAAACCCTGAGTCAGACCCCCGCCTGCCGCGCTGCAAACCCGCCGGGCCTGGCCCGGCGCCCGCTCCGCACCCCGTCGCCTCCCGCCTCGGGACAGCGGCCTCGCCAGTGCCACCTGCTGCCACCTGCGGGCCTCACGCCGACGGGAGGCAGGCACTGCGCCCCAGGCCCCCCCATCTGCGCCCAGGGAGGCTTTCTATCTCCCAGACCGGCTCAGCCCGTCTTTGTCCACCCAGTCCCCTCTCCCTGGCCTCCTCCCCGGGGTCAGGGGAGGGTGTGGACCCTGCGCCAGGCCCAAAACGAGGCAATTCTTGTGGAAGACACGGATGCTGGAGCGGTTGCAGCTATTTTGACACCATGAGGTAAGTCCGCGTCAGAGTAAAGCAGGCAGAAAGAATACAGGTGCTTTGTGCCAAAGCCAGAATCCAAAGAGTCGTCCCCAACCCCAGGGAACTTTCCAGTCCAGCCCTGTTCTCTTCAAAGGAAAACCTACACCTGGCCAGTCTCTAACCTCTGTCACGTGGGCCATACGGCAGCTGAAAATCCTCTCTTTACAACACCGTTAACATTCCAGAACATTCTGCAGTCCGAGCGCGCAGTTTATCCCCAAGGGGCTGGGCGTCCATCATCGACTATAATAAGGAACCATCTCAGTTACGCTGAATGCCAGGCTCTGACGGTTTTATTTATTTATTTTTCAGTTTACGTTCGTACCCACGACAGACTTTTCTTTGTACCTCATTAAGTTGACTTTTGGATTTGTTTTTCAAGTGCGACCTTCCTTGGCTCAAAGTAAAAAATTTCCATCACATTTTCCAGACACTCCGAGGTCAAGACGCGGGGAGTTCCAGAGTAAAAGTTAAGTGAATTGAAGACGTGTTCTGAATTGTATCCAAACACCACGGAACATCCTCCGGGCATAAGCTGAGTCAGGGCGGTGGGCCACGGAGGGGGCTCAGTTGCGTGACTGCTCCAAGGTGAGGACAGACAGACGTGTGACCCGGTACCACACACACACACACACACACACACACACACACAGGGCTACACACCAGCCCTGCTCCCACTTTGTACAGCCGGTCTGTAGTTGAACACAGTGCTTTGTTTACCGACCTGGAAAATGGGTCTCCACCCAGACCCGAAGGGCCCACTGGGCAGAGAAGGGCAGCTTACAAAGCACAACGGAGAAAAGCCAGTATCCATGGACGCGTGAAGGGGGCCGAGAGCCAGGCTATCAGACAGCCTTGGAGACAGGAAAATGTCTCTGGGGAGAAACTCAGAGAGGCTTTTGCAACTTGTGTGACACTCGGGACCGTCCGCATGTCCTCCCCAGAACTGTGTCTGCCGCAACCCAGACCTGGGGTCGCCTCTGCGTGCCCTGGGAGCCAAGCATGCAACCAAACCAAAGAGCAAGGAAATGAAGGGTGTGACTGTCAAGAAGTCGGAAGACTGGGGAGGAATCTCCCCAAACCAGTGTCCACGCTGAAGCACAAAGCTGCGGGGGGGGGGGGGAAGGTACAGGTGCACATTGTTCATGTAGGGGCTTGTCCGGGGGGCACAAGTCACGGGAAGGGGACAGAGTTCGGTCCTGATTGATGGACCTCACAAAGGTCAGCAAGGGGCCATGTTATCGATAATCTGGCTCTCGCTCCATGTGCTGTTTGCGGAGTTCAAAGGGCTTTAAAATCCTGCAGACCTTCCTCAGGAGTGTGCACCGGGTCCACCTCCACTGTGAACGTGACAGAGCTGAACGCTGGGTTGTCTCCCGCCCGGGCACACGCTGCTTTTCCCGCTCTCTGGTTCCCTTAAAACCATTAACCACTGAGATGGCTGTTTCTGTGTCATCCTGACGCCTGGGAACAAGTTTGTGCATAAAGGGTGCAGGACACAAAGTAGTGGCTTCTGTCTCCGGAAGTGGGGGGGGGACCCCGAACTCTGTCAACACCTCTGCCCCTTCCGGCCTTTCTCTCTTTCTGAACAATGGTTTTGGGGATTTCTGTTTCCAAGGAGGATGGATACACATAAATGAACCCAGCACAGCCCACACCCGTGCACATTGCATAGAAATGCTCTCTGGGCTGTAAGAGAAAATAGCAGGAACACGCATACCCTGTAGTCAGGATGATTTCTTATAAGGCGAGAGATGTCTTTGTTATCCGTATTTGCTAACCTCTCCGCACTGCATCTGTATTACTCTGTGCATTTAAGAAAATTTTCCTTCATGTCTGTTTCTGAGACAGAGAGAGAGACAGACAGAGAGAGCCGGAGAGGAGCAGAGAGAGATGGAGAGACAGAATCTGAAGCAGGTTCCAGGCTCTGAGCTGTCAGCACAGAGCCCGACTGGGGTAGATGGGTAGGTGGGTGTGTGGATGGAGGTGGCGTTACACGGATGGTGAATGAAGGGTAGGTGGTTGAGTAGACTGGCTGATGCACGCATGGATGGATGCATATGTGATGGATGGATGAATGAATTGAATGGATGGCTGGATGGTTGGATTGATGGACAGGTGCGTGGGTAGATTGATGGATGGAAGGATGGATGGATGGATGGATGGATGGATGGATGGATGGATGGATGGAAGATGGATGGATGGATGGATGGAAGGATGGATGAGTAGATGGATGGATGGATGAGTAGATGGATTAATGGATGGAAGGATGCATGGATGGATGGATGGATGGATGGATGGATGGATGGATGGATGAGTGGATGGATGGATGGATGGATGGATGAGTAGATGGATGGATGGAAGAGTAGATGGATGGAAGGATGGATGGATGGATGATGGATGGATGGATG
>NW_021885325.1:0-1465 GCF_006229205.1 Suricata suricatta
TGCAATCGTGAATGGGATCAGTTTCTTAATTTCTCTTTCGGCTGCTTCGTTTTTGGTGTATAGGAATGCAACTGATTTCTGTACATTGATTTTGTACCCTGCGACTTTACTGAATTCATTGATCAGTTCTAGAAGGCTTCTGGTGGAGTCGACTGGGTTTTCCATGTAGAGTATCATGTAATGACCCCAGTTTTCTATGTGTCCTCCAACAAGATTGTTCAAGTCCTAACCTCCAGTATCTGTGAATGTTAACTTATTTGGAGATAGTCTTGGAAGATGTAATCAAGCTAAGGTGAAGTCATACTGGATTAGAATGAGCCCTAATCCAATGGCTAGTGTCCTTACAAAAAGAGAAGAGGCCCAGAGACAGCCACACACGGAGGAAAACTACCAAGTGAAGGAGGAGGCAGAGATTGGGGTGGTGGATCTACAAGCCAGGAATGCCAAGAACCACCAGAAGCTAGGGAGAGACAAGAAAGGATGCTTTTCTACAGCCTTTGGAGGGAATGTGACCCTGTTAGCACTCTGATCGGGACATCTAGCCTCCAGAACTGTGGGAGAATATATATTCTGCTGAATGTATTTCTACCTGGCTTTTGGTACTTTGTTCCAGTATCCCTAGGAAACTACTACACCACCTCATGGCCCTTCCTCTGACTACTCCCTCTGCCTGGAATGTTCATCCCTGATGTGGTTGGATGACACATCCCCTCCTTTCTTGAGGTATTTCTTCAGATGAGCCCTTATCAGAGAAACCTGTCACAAATAGCAGCAAGTCCCCTCATCCAGCACTTACTTCCCCTTCTCCTGCCCTTTTAGTCTTCACAGCCTGTCCACCATGTGATAGTCCATGTATTCATCCATTTATTGTTTGTCTTCCTCCCCTGGGTGGGGGGAAGAATCCTGAAGGCAGGGACTTTTGTCTATTTTGTTTCTGGGTGCATTTTTACTATCCAGGATGTGGTAGGCGCCCCCTTAAATATACCCTGACTGACTGACTGTCCATGAAGACAAACACATCCCAAAGGGGAGGACAGAACCCTTTGGAGTCAGAAGCCTGGTTCCTATCACAGTCATTTCCCACACTGGGTGTGTGACCCTGTTTCACCTCCCAGAGCTTCAGTGTCCTCATCTGTGGAAGTCAAGGCAAGAGCACCTACCTTAGGAGGTTATTCTGAGGACTGACTGATTTCATCAGTAAGTAATGGAGTACAGACCTCTTTTTGAGAAATTCACATGTCTAACAATTAAGATATATCATGTATGTGTGTGTGTGTGTGTGTGTGTGTTGCTATGTGCCATGCAGTGTGTTACACACTCACATTAAAACAGTGTTTAAGTACTTGGCCTCTAGAGCCACTCTGCCTGGCTAGATACTTACCAGCTGTACAGCCTTGGGCACGCTTCTTAGCCTCACTTGCTTGAGTTTCCTCATCTGTAAATTGGAGATGATAACAATGCTTGT
>NW_021885326.1:0-681 GCF_006229205.1 Suricata suricatta
TTCTCTGGGGGCTCTTCTTGCCCCTCCAAACTTCCAGTTTGGCCTGTTTCCTCCTCCCCCTTCCTGTTGTGAGGCTGCAGGCATTGCCTTCTGGCTCCCAGGCTCTGCCAGGACTCCCCTGGGTGTGGGGGACAGTGGTGAAGCAGGAGGTCTTGGGCTGAGCTGGAATCCCAGCCCTGTTCCTCCCCATGGAGCCTCTTCACCTGGACTCACTCACCTGTAAAAGGTGGGAAATAATTGCAGGGGCTGCAGGAACTAGTCCTGAAACTGCAGTGAGAATTAGTGCCGCGACAAGGATGCAACATGCTTGGCCCAGAGTAACCACTCAATAAATATTAGCTCTTGTTACTTGCCCTTCCTCAGTCTGCTCTCCTGTCTGCTTAGCTTGGAGTCAAAAAATATTTAGAAGAGAGAAAAGAAGAAGTGATAGACAGTAAAAACTAAATCCAACTAAATATTAGGAATTTCACATGGATCAGCCTAACAAGTGCTCAAGCTCTGAACACAGGAAATGCCTATGAGTGTGGACAAGGAGGAAAGGTGGGGACTGGATTGAACCCAGAACAGAGAAAACCATGTGAATTGTGCACTGAACGGAGCAAATTCAACCCCTGGGAGGTGAAGACTGCCCAAAGTCCATCCTTCATTCATCCTGTGGTGGCAGCACTGACCACCCTCTGT
>NW_021885327.1:0-681 GCF_006229205.1 Suricata suricatta
AGCACTGGGTGTTGTATGGAAACCAATTTGACAATAAACTATTAAAAAAAAAAGAAAGGTATAGCTCTCACTTTACTTCCCAGTGAATAACAGTGCTTGATGTAGCATGGCTCTTATCCTATTGCTCTAGTTGATTCTCAAACGTGCTGCAATGATGCCATTAATGAAAACCTGCCATTTTCAACGTATTTACTGCTATCAGGACTCTATGTTATCCCTTTCCACAAACCTCCTGATGTAAGAAGCCATAGTAGTTAGTCATACCATCATTCCATCCCAAGTTTCTGCCTTGTTTTCTGAGACCAAATCACTAGGGAGTGAAGAAGAAGACTACTCTTGGCACTTCTAACAGAAGCTCTAGCAAGTGAAAATATGCTGCTTAGTTTTACAGTGAGTACAGATCATGGTTATCTGAGCCACTGTATAGACTAGCACTATCAGAAATGTAAGTGCAGATGAAATTTTAAATATTCTAGTAGTCATGCTGAAAAAGTGCTCAATAGTCACATGTGACTGGGGGCAACAGTGTTGGTCAGTGCAGATCTCAATAGTCAGGGAGTGTTAAGATAGTCTCCAAGCCTATATTCATCTGCAGGTGAATATTTTTAGTTGGTAAAAGATGGATGAGCTTCCAATTTCTTTTCTTTAAGTCTTTAAATTGCATTCATATACATTTTAAAT
>NW_021885328.1:0-681 GCF_006229205.1 Suricata suricatta
AGTGCAGGGGGCACACGGCTCCAGCCCCGGTGGGGGTGGGGAAGCTGCAGAACCTTCTGTCCTCCCCGGGGCCACGTGTCAGCGGTGGCGCAGGACGCGAGTGACGGGACTGCCCGGAACCATCTCAAAAACTCGCCTCCAGGAAGTGGGCTCTGGGTGTCTTTCTACTGTAGAGAGACACAATTCCCTCCAAGCGCGAACACCAAGTACCACATAGCGCTGTATCCAAATCACGTGGGACTTACAGAAACGTGAGGGGCATCGGAGCTCACCTGGCAGACACGGCATGCTGGGGGCACAGCGCGGTCTCCAAGCGGACACTGAGGAGGAGCGTGACGAGGGCCCACGCGGTGACGCCGTGAAGCATGTTCGTGCTGCAGGGCAGGCGTGACGCCGTGAGCCCGTGGGGAGCGGCATCTCTGTCTGGTGATGGCACCGAGGACAAGCGCATTGCCCGTGTGCTGCGCGGTAAGCCCGGCAGCTTCCCAGACGCATCACAAGGGGATTGCTGGGTTGTCTGGGAGTCAGGTGACCCTGTTGGCTAAGAGGCACTCTGTTCCTGTGACCCCCCCCCCATCTTCTAAAATCACTTTGCTCCTAGAAGAGCCCCTTTCTCACAAGTCAGGTGAACAGAGGCTTTCGGGCTCCTGGATTTCCTGCCCTGAGCCACCTCCACCGGGC
>NW_021885329.1:0-681 GCF_006229205.1 Suricata suricatta
GTATATATGATAAACGTACATGTGTATATCAGAGTTACAGAGGGAGACAAGAGTGTGAGGTTGAGGCAACATTCCACAATAGAATGGAGCATGTTGATTGAGTTTGGTTTATTTAAAAAATACTATTCACAGTGCGTGCTACCTGCCAGACTTTGTTCTAATGCACACAACTTAGTGAGGCAGGAACTCTTATTATTGCGCCATTCTTGAGGTGGGGAAACTGAGGCATGGGCAAATCAGAATTTAAGTCCAGGATGGCTGGGTCTTGCCTGCATGCTCTATATTCATCGTGCTATTCAGTGTCC
Source organism: Suricata suricatta (assembly GCF_006229205.1). Lineage (NCBI taxonomy): Eukaryota > Metazoa > Chordata > Mammalia > Carnivora > Herpestidae > Suricata > Suricata suricatta. The sequence continues at coordinate 306 of NW_021885329.1, forward strand.
CCAGTCTGATGATTGGAGTGCTGGCAGGTGGGAAATGGCTGGTATTTGAAGTTACTGCAGAAGCCGTAAGACTCACTTAGATGGATGGTCAAAGGCAGGTAGGCTGAGAGAGGGAGTAACAGCTTATGTGACATGGGCAAAGCAGCATGACATCGGTGGAAACCCAGCACACTTTGATGGCAGATATCTGTTGAGAAATCACATAACTTGGGAGTGGGGGGAACATGTTACCAACAAGTCATTGTTATTTAAAAAAATAATTTCTTTTTTTTTTTTTTCAGAGAAAAAGGATGTTGATTTTATTTTTATTTTTTTTCCTCCATAGTATTTTATTGTCAAATTGTTTTCCATACAACACCCAGTGCTCTTCCCCTTA
>NW_021885330.1:0-681 GCF_006229205.1 Suricata suricatta
GCTCTCCATCTACTTTCTTTCATTATCAAGAGAGGATCTGTTTCTATAGCTGAGAAATTCGTCTGCATTGGGTCACGCTTCACCCTTGAGTAGAGTTAGTGTGTATTTAAAGTGACTACTTAGTCATGTTGTCTTCTCCTGGACCAGGATTTCAGAGATGGAGTGAGGGCTGCACCTCCATTTCTTACCACCAAGCCACAAGCACACCTGGACAAGGTACTGCGTGAAGAGGGTTGTTACGTTGCACTTTCATGACAGTTTGCAAGGTGCACCTGCTCCTCTTAGAGCGAGGTGGGAAAGTCATTCTACTCTGCAGACCTAGCACTTGCTATTGGTGGGCCCTCAACACCAGGTTAATGAGCAACAAGAAGAGACATTCACCTTGCCCTCATTTCCCTCCCGTGCTCTCCATCCAGTGATAGAAGAGGCTTCGCTTTTTAGGAACTGCTTTGCCCAACAACAAAACTAATATTTGGGTTCCACATGATCTACGAGTGTCTATTTCCCCACCGATTTGAATGCCAAGGTGTAGAAATTGGTGTCTTTATCCAGTTTACACTCATGCTCCCCCCTACTCAGCCAAATGTCAACAATTTATTGTGACAACTAAGGGATAGCACATGTAAGAAAACTCAGCATCCCTTATTTTTTGTGTATTTTCCATTTTGAACAGGATTTCCA
>NW_021885331.1:0-681 GCF_006229205.1 Suricata suricatta
CCCCCCCCCCAGAAATACTGTTTAATCTGGACACCTATGGGCAGTCAACACATACGGTTTGCCATTGCAGGTCCACCCCTTGTCACCTTGGCCTCCACCCACATACCCTTAAACCATTATCCCAAATAAAGACATTATCAATAACATAATTCCACCTGACATGATACAAACACCCCCATATACAACCAAAACTGCACCAACCCCTTCCCCAAAAGAGGAGATAAAATCCTTGTGTGGTAATGGAGTGCCTGGGTGGCTCAGTCGGTTGAGCGTCTGACTTCAGCTCAGGTCATGATCTCACAGTTCATGGGTTTGTATCCAGTCTCTTCTAAGACCCAGTAGCAATCAAAGAGCTCTTGTTTCATGCTCCCAAGAGCACCCCTGCACCTGCTGGGTCACCTGCCCAAGTGCTGGGGCAGCTTGCACAGCAGCAGGAACCTACTGCAGAGCCTCCTCTTGTTCTACTCAAAACTAGCAGTTTTGGGGGGGTCACTTAGTAGATGTGCCACAGCAACACACCCAAACGAGGAATGCGTGGCCTCCAAAATCCAAAGAAGCTCACTAGGGGTTGTGCCTCTTTCTCGGTTTTTAGGACAGGCCAGAGGTGATGACTTGCCCTTCACCTTGGAAAAGATATCTCAACACATCCCCACACAACTGGACTCCTGGAAAATTCACGGA
>NW_021885332.1:0-681 GCF_006229205.1 Suricata suricatta
AGTGAACCTCATATTGGATCGGCTCTTCCTGCTACAAAGTGCCTACAGTTAAAAGTGTCCTCCTGTTCAAGCACTCTTAAACATCGCAACATGAACACGCCTTCTCCAATCCTCTCTATATTCTTGCCATTTAGTCCTCTGACACTCTAAATTTTTTCTCTACCATTTTTGCACACACAAAAATAATTAGCACACTTTCTTTCATATCCAAATTAATTTGGTAAATAATGAGGTTTTCTTTGTATCTGTTATTACTAAATCAATCTCTGAGCTCGTCTTCCACTTGAGCCTTGAGATAACTACCTCTCCGCCCATATTTTGACTGTAGAGATCTCTGTAAGTCCCTGAAGTATTTAACCAAACTATCAAGTCACCAGATGAATATGTAAAAATAAACAGTTGACTCATTGAGCAATATACATAATTAGGCAGAAAAATTAGATCCTGGACTGTCCCTTAAAACAGTAAAAACCAGGAGGGGACCAAGGTGGTGGATAATTATCACACATTTGTGTGTGTCTCATCCCTGAAATGCAATCAGTTCAACACCAAACCATCTTGCACACCTAGAAAAGTGACTGAGGTTTAATATAACAGTCTTTAACAGATGCCTCTGTGGCAAGAATGGATGAAGCAGAGTACCGAATCTGTGATAAAGAAGGCTGATTTATAAAAAATAAT
>NW_021885333.1:0-681 GCF_006229205.1 Suricata suricatta
AAAAAAAGTATATAAAGAATGCCGGGCAGAGAATGATAGAAGTATGGAGTTGTTACAGGAACTGCACGTAAAGGAGGAAGGATTGAAGCAACTAGAAAGGGCTTCGTGGAAATTGGTCCTGCACAATGGGCAAAATGTAGACAGAAACAGGTGATGGAAAGCTATCTCACATGGAGGAAAATGGTAGGAAACAGGAGGAAGCAGAAGGTAAGCCGTGTCTGGGAAGTCTAACTGGAACTGAGTGCTGCTTTAATGAAGCCATGAGCCATAAAATCAGAAACAAAATCTGACAAAACCAGAATACTAGCCCAGTCCCAACACATACATATGTTCACGTACACACACCCACACACTTATTAAAACAAGGTTGTGTTAATGTAAAACTTTAGCAAAGTCATTTCTGGAAAAAAAGCAAATGCAGTGAAAGTGAATTATATAATCTGATATTAGCGTTCCTCTGACGGAAGACAAAATCCAATATGCACCCTGAGCATTCCTTCCTTTATTCTAATTTTATTCTAGAACGGTTTTCAGTGAATGATTGCAGTTGGGATAACAGCACCATCTAGTGTGTTCCAACCTTATGTTAAGCTCAAGGACTTCTGCTCTGTTTCTAATGTTATTAGACAGAAGCATTGCAAAAGGACCAAAACAAGAACCGTAAAAGCCCTCCCATTCATT
>NW_021885334.1:0-681 GCF_006229205.1 Suricata suricatta
GGGAGCCAGAATTCCTTTTCTCCCTAAAGAACATTTTGAGGATAATTGGGGAAGATGAATAATGTTTGTAACTTCGCTAATCATGTTACATCATGATAATTTCTTGATTTTAATAATTGTAATGAGGTTACGTGAGAACAAGCCTTGTTCTTAGGAAATACACACTAAAGTCCGTGGCAGAAAGGGCTATAGTGTCTCCAATTATTCCAAAAGTCTAATTATTCTCAAATATTGAGAAAAAGGTAATATGGGACGTATGGAGAGAAAGCAATAAATAAGTTCTAAAATGTTAGCAACTGGGGTGAAATGCATCTGATAGTTCTTTTTAAAAGTTTTTTTATGTCTCTTATTTAATTTGAGAGACAGAGAGAAACAGCACGAGCAGGGGAGGGGCAGAGAGGGGGACACAGAACCGGAAGCAGCTCCAGGCTCCGAGCTGTCAGCACAGAGCCCGACATGGGGCTCGAACCCACAAACCGTGAGATCATGACCTGAGCCGAAGCGGGATGCTCAACCGACTGAGCCCCCCAGGCGCCCCTCTGATAGTTCTTTCTACTACTTTTACAACTTTGCTGGAAGCCTGAAATACTTTCGGAATAAAGGCGTACACAAAATCGGGGAAAGAAACCATTCAAACGAGCTACAAAGGACATTAAGAGTCTCAAGGTCATTTTGAACCAA
>NW_021885335.1:0-681 GCF_006229205.1 Suricata suricatta
CTCTAGTCTTCAGATCAGTCACCCTCCTAGGGCCCCCACTTCCATCAGCTCCCTGCCTTACCCCGTAGGAGTCTGAGCTGTCTGCCAGTTGGCGCCTCTCTCCAGAGTTTTATCTTAGGCCTTGCTGTGTTTCAGAACCCCACACTTAGGAGACTCCCACCGATGGGACCCACAGTGATCTTCCCCACAGTGATTTTCGGGGGGAGGGAGGGTCTCGCTGTGCTGTGGCCAGAGCTCCGGAAACAGTTGTGGTGCTCTGCAGCGCAGCAGCTCGGAGTTGATGGTAATTTTATGGTAAGTTTATGGTAAAACACACAGCCAGCGTCTTTGTTCCTATGTGGGTGAATGTGGGGACTTGATGGGGCCTGCCATTTTTTCCTTCTAGCATCTTGAGGACATAATCCTACTGTTTTCTTGCTTTATTTCTGAGGAAATCAGCTATCTAATTGTTGCTCTTTTGAATATAGATATCTTTTCTTTGACTAAAGTTTTTTTTTATCATCTTTGTGAGATATGCCTGGATGTTTTCTTTCTAGTCTTTGAATTACAAATGTCAGGAATTTATAGCTTGAAATCTTTCATTATTTATAAAATTTATCATCTGTTATCTTTTCAAATATTGCTTTTGCCCATTTTTCTCTCTTTTTTGACTAATGGCATACTTTCTTTTCTAGACCTTCT
>NW_021885336.1:0-1465 GCF_006229205.1 Suricata suricatta
TCGTCCTCTAAAAACTAAGTAATCTCCTATGGTATGAATATAGCACTATTTTGTCCAAATTGCTGCGTTGATGGGCACTGGACTGGGCTAAAATTTCCCTATGCTCACTATGGTGTGTAGATTGCAGTGAACATGGGATCGCAGGTGTAACTTGGACATAATGATTTCATTTCCATCGGATGTATACTGCGGTGCACGATTCCTGGATTTCGTGGGAGTCTCTGAGCCGTCTCTTGAGTACACTCAGGACAGCCTTCCGTGATGGCTGCAGCACTTTGTATTAGGATTAAGCACAGTCAGTGCTTCAGATTTGGCCCATCATTATCAATATCTGCATTTGGTGTTTGTTTTTTGGTGTTCGGTTTGGGTCCCAGCCATGCTGACAGATGAAGGGAGAGCTGCCTGTCCTCGAAGGTGCCTGTGCCTCATGATGGGTTATGTCAGGGTCTTTTCCTGAATCTGCTGGCCATGGATTTGTTTTCCCTTGGAGCCATGACTATGCAGGTCTGTTCCCCGTCCTCAAATGTGGCTAGTTCCTCGCTCTATCCATTTTGTAAGTAAAGGCTTTTTCCGATAGAAGGTTGGGCAATATTTTCTTTTATCGTCTAGGTTCCCTTCTCAGTCTGTGGACTGTTGAAGAGCCTGCCCTCGGCCTGCGTGCAGTCATGACGAGTCCGCCGTAACTGTGACCGATTCCTTGGGGCCTCTCTGTTCCTGGCCAGGGTCTGTTCCCCTGTTTAGGGATCCCCGTACCATAGTGGTTGCTCTGTGTAGCTTTCTCCTGAGTTTTCCTGCTGCACGGACGGAGCCACCGCCTTGTCCTTCATGCTCACGGATCTTGGGACGATGTGGGCAGCTTTGTGCTTCCAGATGTAGTTTAGTATTTTCGATATCTGGGAAATGACACTGTGGCTTGGCTACGTGTATCATTGAACCTGCGATCACTTCATCTAGGAAGTGGCTGTTGAGATTCCTCTTTTGGTGTCAGAAGGCCTCAAACGGTGCCTGGCGGGGGCCCAGGAACTCCGTACTTTTTCACACGTCAAAAGGCAGATCTGGCCCGCAGTTAACGTCAGAGGAAGAAGCAGGGGAGCAGCGGTGATGTCTTCTTCCTCTTTGGATTTTCGTGCTGTGCGATTGAGAGTGGAATCTGCCTAAAATCAACGTTCCACAATCCCTCCTTCACTCATGCCCTACAGGAAAATAACCCAGTAGCAGAAAACCTCTGAGGGCTCCGTCCCACCAGCCACATTTCACGTGTCCCTTAGCAGTTGGTATTTCTGGACGGGGCACACAGAGGGGCAAGGTTTAATGGGCGTGTAGAAATCTAGTACGATGGTGGTTTCTGCAGTTTCTCGGTCTCATGGGAAGTCTGAACCTGTGATCCGTGTCTTCCTGAAGGGCTGCACCTGTGCCGAGCCCAGTGACCATCTGCAACTGACCGAGAGTTCAGGCAGATGCTGTC
>NW_021885337.1:0-681 GCF_006229205.1 Suricata suricatta
CTTGAATTCAAGAAACGTGAGATCATGACCTGAGCTGAAGTCAGATGCTTAACTGACTGAGCCACCCAGGTGCCACCAGGAGATACCATTTTTGAAGATAGCTAGGTGAAAATTTTACAAGACTCTAGTTACTACTTTTGACTCTTTCTGTGAATCTATATTCATTTCAAAATAAAAAGTTTTTTAAAATTTAGTTATTTCTCTCAAAATAACTAAATAAACTATAAAATTTTTAAAAATAATAACCAATGTTGGGAAATACTATGGGTTGAATTGAGCCCCCTGAAAGCATGTTGAGGACCTAACTGCTAGTACTTGTGAATGTGACCTTATGTGGAAATATGAGTCCTTTTGGAAGGTCAATGAAAGATGAGGTCATGAAAGTAGGCCTTAATCCAATATGACTGATGTCCTTATACAAATGGAAATTTGGACAAAGAGACTGATGTGTACAGGCAGAAGTTGTAAAGACACAGGGAAAATACAGCGATCTACAAGCCAAGGGATGTCTGAGGCTATCGAAAGCTGGGAGAGAGCTGGAACAGAAAGAACCAACCCTTCCAACACTTTGATCTCAGACTTCTACCCTCCAGAACAGTGAGAATATAAATTTTTACTATGTATTCCACCCAGTTTATGGTACTTCCTTACAGCAGGCTTAGGAACCCAATATAGGAGAAG
>NW_021885338.1:0-681 GCF_006229205.1 Suricata suricatta
TGTATACCTGAAATATTACCTTTTATACTAACTGGAATTTAAATAAGAACAAAAAAAGACAGCATGTTATTGTTAGAATAGAGGAATATGCAGCAGAAAGAAGAAGGCTCATAATTATGACACTGTTAACAAAAGCACAAGGCAATTCAATTGAGAAAGGATAGCCTTTCAACGGATATTCTAGGAACAACTGGGTATGCCTGTGGATCTCAATACCTAAGTTATGCAACACACAAAATTGCACTGTAAATAGAAAATAGGCATAAACATTAAAATTACAAGTATAGAATTTTTAGAAGAAAACAGTAGAAAATCTGCCAATTTGGATTAAGCAATGGTTTCTCAGGCCACAAAAGTAGGAACTATAAAATAAAAATACTGATAAATTGTGAATCACCAAAATTAAAATCTTTTTTCTCTCAGAAGGGCACCATTAAATAAGTGCAAAGGGAAGCCATAGACCAGAAAAAATATTCACAATATACGAGCTGACAAAGAGTTTGTGTCTAAAATGTAAAAATATTGTTTATAAACCGGTTATGAGAAGACAATCCAGTTAAAAGTGGTGAAATGATTGGAACAGATGCTTCACAAAAAATTATATACCACTGGATGATGAATACAAGAAATAATGCTCAACATCTTTGATTATTCAGGAAATTCACATTAAAACCACAATGA
>NW_021885339.1:0-681 GCF_006229205.1 Suricata suricatta
GTGTTTTGTCCCCCAGGAAAGCTTTCTCAACACCTGTGACAGTTCAAAGGGCACCTCTCCCACCCTCCTGCCGGCTGTCCAGGTTGCAGACTGCGGCTGGACACACAGTGGCATGCCCAACCCCTCAGGCGGGACGTGAGGACGGGTGACCTAGGGTGACCATAGCCCGCTCCCCTCCGACCACGACTGAGGGTGACCACGGCTGCCCGCCCCGCCTCAGGCCATTGGGAAGGAGGGTGACCGCGGCCCGCCTGCTGCCCCCAGGCCGGCCGTAGGGACCCAGGATGACAAAGGGTGAACACATGCCGCTCCCCTCCGACCAGGACCAAGGGTGAGCGAGAGTGACCTCGGCCCCATTTGCCCTGTCAGGCCGTAGGGACCAAGGGTGACCGCGGCCCGCCCGCTCCCCTAGGCCGGCTGTCAGAACCCAGGGCGACCCAGGCCAACCATCTGGACCCCAGGTGACACGACTGTGGTGACAACGGCCCGCCCGCTCGCTACCCCGGCCGGCCGGTGGAACCTGGGGTGACCCAGGCCGCCCGTCGGGACCGAAGGCGACCAGCGGTGATCACGGCCCACCCGCTCCCCACAGGCCAGCCTTCAGCAGCGGCTACCAGGTGACCAAGGCCCCTAGGCCATCCGTCCGCGCCAGGCCCGAACGGCGGAACGCGCATGCGCACG
>NW_021885340.1:0-681 GCF_006229205.1 Suricata suricatta
AATGCCACCAGCAGGCGGTTTCGTGCCCTTACTTCCCTCTGTGACGTGCTCGCAGTCGGGTCAGCACAGAAGTCCTGGCGTGCCGTTCTGAGCCTCCTCACCCGTGCTGGCCTGGGCTTCTGGGCGTGTGGACGTAGTGCGTGCCGTCTTAGACGTTTGTCAGCGCACGCCCCCGCGGAGCACAGGGCTGTTTGCGCCGAGACCAGAGCCCTGTCTCTCCTTTTCACTTTCTTTAATCACTGGGTCCTGGAACTTCAGAACCGCTCACTTAATCAGCATAACCACACTAGTTTGGGCTTCTGCCTCAGCTTGTCAGGAGTGCCTTGCAAATATTAACTCTCTGAGCTCATCAGAAATCCAAAGGCATAGATCAAAAGCATGCTTTCCTGTATGCTCTGTCCTTGTTCTTTTCTGTTCCGTGGGAGCTGTCTCTCTTAATGACCCTAAACAAGCAAGGTTGTAGAAAACAGTGTTTATGGCTGACTAAGATAGGAACTGGGTTAGGGACCTGGCCCACATTTCAGCCCCGTGTCACAGGGAGCCCACGGTGGGAACCTACCGGGGAAGAAACTGTATGTGCTGAAATCACCATGGGGAACGTATGAGTTGCTGTCACTAGGAGCGCTTCGACCTCTTTGGGCGATGGAGAGGGAGCTGGCCCGAGTGTCTGGCACCGCTGCA
>NW_021885341.1:0-681 GCF_006229205.1 Suricata suricatta
CCCCTCAGCTTTAATAGGATCAATTTTGTAGTTGTTGCTTTTGACTTTGTCGTAGTTGCTGTTAACATTTATTATTTATTAGAGCAGTGTTACATCCACAGCAACACTAAGACACAGGTACAGAGATTCCCCATATGGTCCCTAACCCCATACAAATATCACCCCTGCCATTATCAACATTGCCCACTAGAATGGCACACCTTTCAGAACTGATGAGTTCACTGTGACACATCCTCATCACCCGGACCCCAGGGTTCATTCCCAGTTTGATACAGTCTATGGTTTGAATAAATATTATTGACATACAGCCATCATTATAATACATGCAGAGTATTTTTATTGACCTAAAACGAGATCATCTTTGATTTTCAAAACATTCTTTTCAAACAGTATCTAAGACTAATTAAATTCGAAATAAAATGTCTCATCATTTTCTCGAGAAATATAACATGTTCAGGGACATATCTATGTGAGTTTTCACTATGAGCATTTTTAGCTCATACATCGCACAAAATCAGGCTGGGATCTCATAAACATCAGTATTACAAAAGGTCAAACCTTGAATTCTTTAAGTGGACCTTCTATGTTTCCAATTGGAAAGAAAGAACACAATTTGAGGTCTTCCCACTTTTCCTCACCCTCCATCTTCTCCCCCCCGCTTTTATTTAAATCTCTGTGCTA
>NW_021885342.1:0-681 GCF_006229205.1 Suricata suricatta
CCTCACTGCTGCACAGCTGTGGGCCAGAGTGGGCCAGGGACCCCAGAAGCAGACCTCACCTCCCAGGAAGCCCCTTCTCAATCCAAAGCCCTTTCAAGCGACCAGAGAGGGACCAGGGGCCACACCACCCCTTTGTCCCAGGTTCCAGCCTCGATCCCCACAGAGTAGCCGGGGCTGCCCCAAATGCCACTGTCCCCACCGGCATCTCCGTAACAACACGGTTGCCTCTGTATACCTTAGAAAATTAACGAGGGAAGAAGGGTTCCCGTCATCCCCCAGCAGAGCCCCTGCTCTCAAAGATAAATTCAAGCCTCTTCCTTATGTAAAAAGAGATCTGCTCAAAATAGTAGAAACCACGGGATTTTCCCCCCAGATGCTGCCCTCTCACCAAGAGTCCCGGGATGTTACCACCAATTGTTTCCTCAGAAGCCAAGCTCAAAGTTCCCTGTGCTCCTTCCCCCCACCCCCAGCAGTGGTTTCCCAGAGCCCCTGCTTTCCAGGTGACCCTGCAACTCAAATGGGGACGTGTATAAATCTTGGCACAATAATGAAAACAACAGAGCGCCCCCCGCACCTGCTACGTTCCAGCCACTGGACCCGACGCTTTCAGCGCTGCCTCTCGCTTCTCCTCGCAGCCGCCAACCCTGTGAAGGAGGCTCCCTTAGCTCCCATTTCCCAATC
>NW_021885343.1:0-681 GCF_006229205.1 Suricata suricatta
CCGTTGTACTAAGGAATGGGTTGTAAGACCAAACAAGAAGTATTTCTGGGTAGGACCATAAGCTCAAATCACATCGCATTTTATACATAAATAGAAATTCATGCTTGGGATAAACAGTTCTGTGCAAGTGAGGGACCCTCGGATATGATCTTCACAAATTAGGAGGAGTTCAGAGACATGAACAGTTATGGTGTAATAATTCAGGGAGTGATGGATTTCTCAGCTTGGTAATAGGGATGTTTACAGTTGTCCTGGTTCAGTGGTCTGCTTGGCATGTTTCTTGGGGGTGTCATTTTTAAACTTCCACTCCTGGACCCTTGGGTGGCAGGCACTTTAGAAAACTGCCTAGGGCTACTTTCCACGTGGTAAGAGGCCTCCATTTAAGAAAAGAGTTCTCATCTGGGACATGGACACCGATCTCTTCTAGGAGAAGCAGTCTGTGACTCACTTATACCTTAGCACAGTTCCCCAGGGACCTACCCGCAGGCCCTACAGACTGATTTTGCCCAAACTATCTTCCCGTCTGGGCTCTTCTAAGATGTTGCCTACTGCCCAGAGCTACTCCAGACAACTGGCTGATAGAATTCTGCTTCCTGAAAACACAAAGAGCTAACTAACTGCAGTGAACATTAAACTTCTTTAGATACAACTCTAGACCAACGCAACTGATTAAAACACTTA
>NW_021885344.1:0-681 GCF_006229205.1 Suricata suricatta
GTGGGGTCTGCTTCTCTCCCCTTTCCACCCCTGTGGCATCTCTCCCTCCTGTATACAGTCCTGCAGGTTAGATTGGCTCCCAGCCATGCCTCCACCCTTCCTACCCTCTTCAACGTGGCTGCTTCTTTATATTTCACTGTAGGGAGTCTGTTTGGCCAGTCTTTGGGCATTTTCTGGGTTATTTGCAATAAGCAGTGTGGGTTATTACAATAACCTAGATGCAACATGGTTGTTCGCTAGGTGTGTCCATGGGACCAGGTGAGCTCACGTTCTCCTCCTCTACCATCTTCCCTACAAGTCTCCTCCATGAGGTATTTTGTTTAAAAGCCCTTGAACCAAGCAAAGGAAACTTTCTTGAAAGTAATTAGGAAAAAAGCCTGACCAAGGCAATATTATTGCTGATATATGATTAAAATAGAGAAAATATATAGATCTTTACCAGAAGAATGATGTAGATTTTGATGTATTTCAGATATTGTGCATCATAGATGTATACTGGAGCCTTATCAGTTTTGATAGAAACTGAAAATTTAGCTTGAATCAAAAGAATAAATAAACTCTAGGTAAAGGTACTAGAAATACCTGTATCAGATAATAACCTTCTAACAAAGCTTTCAATAGACCGTGCTAGTAAAATGTTGATAGTTATTGAGTGATGCATCTATAGGGGCTCACTGTACT
>NW_021885345.1:0-681 GCF_006229205.1 Suricata suricatta
TGCCTATATACTGTCAGCTTCATCTTCTTAAATACAATCACACTCTCATAGTCCAAGTTGGGTCTAGAAATCTTTCATTGTGTTTCCTTGACACTGGTAGTGAAATGCGATGCAGACATACAGATTTACAGTACTACACTCTGGCTAAAACTAGATCTGCCATTATAAAGGAAGCCTTTTGGAGCACCTGGGTGGCTCACTCACTTATGTGATGGGGTGATGGGATGGGCTCAGGTCATGATTGCTCTGTTCCTGGGATCGAGCCCTGCGTGGGCCTCTGCGCTGACAGCATGGAGCCTGCTTTGGATTCTGTCTCTCCCTCTCTCTCTGTCCCTCCCCTGCTTGCTCTCTCTTTCCCTCTCTCAAAATAATAAATAAATAAACAATAAAAAACATAAAGGAAGCCTTCCACAGACCCTGATGTGATGAAGTTAAACATTTATGTGTACCGTTTACTGGTTTTTGTTGTCAGAGAACTTGATGTGAGGAAAAGATGTTTACAATGAAACATTTGTTAGCTGTTCACATGCACATATATATACTCTTTACCCTTAAATGAGTCTTTCTTAATGATCTTAAGTTACTGCAGTATAAGAGAAAGATTTGAAAACTCCAAGAAATATTTTTATGATCTTTCCAGAGTGAGTTTTACCAGCTTCTTATTGCCTAGAATTGGTGAGA
>NW_021885346.1:0-681 GCF_006229205.1 Suricata suricatta
AGAGAGAGAGAGGGAGAGAGAGAATCCCAAGCAGGCTCTAAGTTCTGAGCTGTCAGCAAAGAGCCCTACATGGGTTCACCCACAAACTGTGAGATCATGACCTGAGCCGGTCAGATGCTAATGGACTGAGCCCCCCAGGCCCCCGGGGAATGTCTCTACAGAGGTACTCACGTGGAGATTATAGGCTGAGGGTGAGGTATGGAAAACCCTATTCAGGAGCTGGTGGGGAATCAGCTGAGAACACGGGACTGTGGTGATGGGGAGGCATGATAAAGTACAAAGCCAATTAGGAACATCGACGAAAGCTCTTTAACCTTTATTCTCAATTATCTGCCTTGAAACTAACAGGAAGGTACTTACAGAAGGGTGCCTCAGCCTGATTCACAGGACGGGCTGTTACTGATTCTCCAGTAATCTCACCAGGGGGCACATTGTCCAGATGGGCTGGAGCTGGGAACGGGACTGGAGAGCAACCGGGACCTTTTTGTCAATGGAGCTGATGCACATTTCCCACTTAACAATCATAGTTTCCTGGGGAATAAGATAGTGTCCCCATCTCACACCTTTGGTCCCCTGCCGAGCGCAAGTATTCTAACAGGATGCAACGCTCCAAAACTGCCAACTCCACGTTCCAAGACCTTTCCACCACCAGGTGTGTTCAGTTAGACGCCCGGCACGTAG
>NW_021885347.1:0-1465 GCF_006229205.1 Suricata suricatta
CAGCTAACAGGGAGCCATTTTTGTTGGTGTTTTCAGCCATCTCCCCAGAATTCCTTTGTGGAAATAAAAGCACATACAAAGATGTGTTCTTATTTTCACTCTTTCTTACATGCCACCGACGGCATAAGACACTCACTTTTTCCCACTTAACATTATATCGTAGAGATTTCTGTATTAGTAATAGAGAGTTTATTTATGAATAAACTATTATGAGAAGGTATCAGGAATATATTTTAGTCTTCACCCATGGTTCTTGGCTCATAGCTCCCCAAACCTTTGTCATTTCCTAAGAGACTCGAGTAGGAGCCGCATCTTTTGTTACAATATTTGGCCTTACACTTGTTACATTTGGTTTCTGAAATAGCGTTAGAGTGATAAATGTGAAGAGTATCTTTTCTTATTCACTACAAACTTCTTTCAGCCACACCTGAGCCCGACTTTTTTTGAGTGACTTGTTTGGAAAGCTCTCGAAACTGATTTGAGACTAGTGTATTGGAAATGTCAGCTCTGCCCCGAACTCCAGGAAGGGAACGGGACTGGAAGCTGAAGTAGTCACCAGTGGCCTAGGCCTGTAGGCTTGTGCTGTTTTCTATCCAAATGCCTTTCTCTTTTGGTCTCCTCCACCATGGTGGCCAGAGAACCAGAAATTCTCTCCTTCCCCAGCTCCCTCCCAGCTGGGGTGGCTGGGGTGTGACCTGGGTCTCAGCTTTGAGATTCCAGTGAAAATCACTGGGGAGGGGCTTCTGGAAACGTTCCTTGAAAGGGAGCAACTTCTCTAAAGACACTGCCGTCTTCATCAAAGGCAGAGGGTGACTTGGCCAGCATGCTCTGTCACCTCCTTACCCTGTACTTTGCTCTCTGTCTGGATTGCGGACAGGATTCCCGGAGGAATAGAAGCCAGCCTGGGGGCGTAATGACAAAGCCACAGGACAGTGATGGTTAAGGAAGAAGACAGAAGGTGACACTGGTGACCAGCGGTGCTGGCCCTGCGTGATAGACCTCAGGACCTGTTAAATGACCTACTTACCCCAGAAGAACGGAGGCTTTTTTCCTGTAGTAGAGGCCATCCTATGCTGGGGAACAGGGGAGGGGGGGGATGGATTAGCCTCTGCTAGGGCCTGGGCCTTTCTCACTGAGTTCCGGCCCCGCCCCTGCAATCCTCATAAAGATCTCGCGAGATAGACCAAGCCTGGTCCCTTAAGACCATGAGACCTTGACTCCAGTATTACTTGGAAACCTGTGGGAAATGCAAATTTGGATGCCTGACCCCAGACCCTCTGAATCAGGCTCTGGGAACAAGGGCCCAGCAATCTGATTTCACAAGCCTCCAGGTGATTCTGATGCACCCTGAAGTTTGTCAAATCGCTCTCTGTAGATAGAGTACTGTCCTCATTTTATAATAAGTAGACTGAGCTTGACCAGTGTCCTACAGCTAGAAAGACTAACCACCGAGCGGGTCCATAAA
>NW_021885348.1:0-681 GCF_006229205.1 Suricata suricatta
GCACTTAGACATGAGTGGAGGTAAAACAGCAAATGTGTTCAGCTGAGATGCACTGTTTCTGGAAGGCCTCTTGTGCTCCCCATGTTATGGAGCAGATAAAGCGTGTCCAGCTACTGGAACCCAGATTGGTTAAGATATCCAAAGTATCTTTGCAAATCCAGGAAAAACCCCAGCTTTCCATGTGTAAGTAGACAAAAGTGATTTCTTCTTTTTTGGACTCTTGGGGTGCCCCACTGAGAAAAATAGGGCATTTTCTCCTCCTGATCCTGAGGAATATTTCTTATGGCATACCCAAACAAAATCAGCAAGTCCTGGGATCTGCAGGAACTCCAAGATGACAGGACATTGGAAGGAGGGATGCAAAAGAATGCCAGAGAATCAGAGAAATATGTCCAGGAACAGAGACCCCAGTGAGGCCATACCTGAGTCTGTACAACCAGGCTTTACATCTTTTTTCATGAAGTACTAACCCTCTGCTTAATTGAGTCTCAGAGGATATATTTGCATACATGGCTCTAGACACCTATGTGATCACATTGGGAATGTATCTTTAAACCCAAAGCAAAGGCTATCTAACAAACTCAACCAGCAATAAAAATTGCATCATATTAGAACTCATTAAGAAAAACTATAGTGCAGAAAACTCAACTTATAAAATGCAAATTAAGGCAAGATTATTTG
>NW_021885349.1:0-681 GCF_006229205.1 Suricata suricatta
TGTATGCCTGAAATCGATGTCACATTGTGTGTCAGCTATACTTTAACAACAACAACCACCACAGACCCTGCAAAAAGAAGATAGTCAAAAAATTTCAAAATCTAAAATAAATAAAAATGACCATAATGAATCTTATGATATCTTTCCATCCAGTGTTGTCTCATCTGTGTATTTCTCGAGTTAGGCAGCTCTCCGTGCTATGAGTAGTCACCCAATAATGGGATGGGTCATTACAGTGGGAGGCATGGGCACCTCGCTACATTCTGTAACCCAGGTCTGTAAGAGACTTCCAACAAAGAGGGTGCACATAGGGTTAATAACCAAACCATACTTTGAGTGTGTATTTGTCCTTGTTGCTGAGATGCGTAGCTTGCAGTATTTGAACATTTCTGGGATTCGGGGTAATAAGCTATCACAGAACCCTGAAATATCTCTGGATCCCTGTTTGGGGCCAGCTGCTGAGAAGTGACCCAGCACAGAAAGGGATTTCCCAGAGATTTCGAGGTTGTGCCTCCCGATCTCCTTACTGTGAGCTGACCAGACAGATTTGGACCCTCTATCTAGTTTCCACAATGATGGCTATGCCAAAGACTGGCCTCGATGGGACCACAGAGGCCACCTTGTAACGACAGGCAATGTTTGGGATCTCTGGAGATGCACACAGTCCCAGAAATATACACA
>NW_021885350.1:0-681 GCF_006229205.1 Suricata suricatta
CCTCAGCCAAAATCAAGAGTCAGACACTTAACCAGCTGAGCCACCCACATGCCCAATCAGAGTGGGTTTTTTTGTTTTGTTTTGTTTTGTTAACATGGTTTTATTTTTTCTTTATCTTTTCTTTAATTTTTATTTTTAATGTTAATTTTTTGAGAGAGAGAGGGAGAGCACACAAACAGGACAGGGGCAGGAGAGAGAGAGGACAGGGGATCTGAAGTGGACTCCACGCTTACAGCAGTGAGCCCAAGGTGGGGTTTGAACTCACAAATCTTAAGATCATGACCTGAGCTGAAGTCAGATGCTCAACCAGTTGTGCCACCCAGGTGACCCTTGTCTTTATCTTTTAAATATGTTTTGACTTCCCTATTTTACAGTGTTTATTACATTTCAGTCTATAGTCTCTGTCAGATACTTTTTATGAGACTGAAGCACTACCTACTGTGCTCATGGGGCATCTAGATACTTCTTAAATATCTGAAGATCTTATGGATCTAATTCTGCCATTTGTTGGATCTGATAAATTTCCATTCACCAGATACATATTTTTTCTTTTGCTTGCTTGTTTCCTCTACTTCTTTCCTCCCTCCCTCCTTTCTTTCCTCCTTCCTCCTTCCCTTCCTCCTTCTTTCCCTCCTTCCTTCTCCTTTTCCCCTTTCTTCCTTCACCCTTTTTTTATTTTTT
>NW_021885351.1:0-681 GCF_006229205.1 Suricata suricatta
CTTAAAATCCACAACAACATCAACAATAGTCACCAACTGAGTCTTTCTTTTGAATACCTCATTCTGAGCAGGATACTCCATCTAGAAGAAGGAGACCATCTTTCCTTGAGGTCACTGTGAATTCTGCAATGAAGAAGGTGCTACTCAATTATGCAGAAACACTTTCTTGGTTCATCTTCATTAACAGATTATTATCCTTCCCTTCTGCCGTATTTTCCTCCTGCGTTTTTTAAGGTGGAAAACAACCCAGCAAAAAGCAATTTTGTGAGTGATAAGGTCCTGTGTCACTTGGGAACACATCCCTCTTGCTGGAATTTTAATCCTCTCAGCAGGGCCATTAGTACACAGACTTGCTAGAGTCTAGTGACATTTGGTCTAATTTGGTGGGAGTCCTGAGCTCACTGGATACTGAGAAATGCTGGCCAGGTCTCATTTGTCTTATTTATGGGATCTATAAATGGAAAGCAGGGTGCTCTAAACATAGACTCAGAAACTGTATGCTGAAAAATTTTAAATGCTTAGATGAGGTGATTATCATTTTATTTATCTGAAAAGTTAAAAAGACTTAGCATTTTACAACTAAGAAGTCCTCGATACACTAGATTTATAACTGAGTAGTTTGTAGAGAAAGAAAAGCTGACACTTAAAGGAATAAATTCAGTAGTTTTCAGGAGAACTGTT
>NW_021885352.1:0-681 GCF_006229205.1 Suricata suricatta
GAAAAATAATAGAAGTCGGGAACACAGTCATAGTCTTCAATTATCTGTAAGGCTTTGCAGGAAGGATTAAAGGTAGTCTGTGTAAACCTAAACAGATGTTGGAAAATTCACAGAGGTAAACTTCAGCTAGGTATAAGAATGAATTTTCAACCAGCTGCCTAAATAGACTGACTTGAGTGGGGGTAAATGTGGAAGAGAGAATCCAGAGAATCCCCAGACCACCAGGGCCTCTTACCCCAACGATCTAACCACATGTTATACCTCGAAGCCACTCTGTTTCAAGAGTGGTATGGATATGTTGTTACAAGTATGGGTTTTGTGTATCAATTACATATTAAGAAGCTGTTCTTCAGAATGCACGATACTACATATATGAAAACTTCACCTCTATCCACCTCCTTTGGAAGGTAACATGAGTAGGGCCATTAGCTAAATATATTCTGGAGGGGAAGCCTAAGTTAAGAGCTGAGCCTGTGCCCAAAGGGAAGTTTTCTGTAGTTCTCCACAAAGAAGCAGAGAATGAGGAAGGGGGAGACGTGGTCCCATGTGACCAAGGGGAAAATAGACCCCCACACAAGAAGACTTTGTGAGCACCACACAAAAGGAATCCTTCCTTCACAGACACAATAAACTGACAGAGGCACCAGGTAGACAGTTCTTTTTTTTCTCTTCCAGTTCTAC
>NW_021885353.1:0-681 GCF_006229205.1 Suricata suricatta
GGAGAGGTGGGAATGACTTTATCCAGCTCCCTAATCTCTGGCACAGGAACTCTCACCTACCCGTGATCAAGCATCCTGCCTTTGTCTCAGGCCTCCATCCACTTCCCACCTCTACCCTATCTGTGTCCAAGCTGTCCACCTGCCAGGTGGCACCTCCCTATAGAGTTTTATCTCAGATGAGGTCGTGTTTCAAAATCCCTAACTTCAAAGACTACTGTGGCTTGTACCTGCACCAACTCTCTGGAGAAGGGTCTCACTGAACAATGGTTGGGTGCCGGCTTGCCCCAGAAAATGTTCATGTGATTGCACAGTGGCAGTTTCAGAGATTGTGGCAAATCACAAAACACAGCTGGCTCCAGGTTTTACTGCACTCTGGCATCTTTGTCCCAATACCAGCCAATGTGGCTGCTCTCTGGGGTCCGCTGGGACTTTTGCCTGTGAGGAGGCTGTATGGCCTCTACCAAATGCTCTCAAAGCAGGGGAACTGCTTCTCCCTGTGTGGCACATGGACCCCCAGACCCCACTGCCTGCTCCTGGGGATTCACTCTATTTCCTCACCAGCCCACCAAGCTCCAATATTTCAGACTCTGCTCCACTGTTTATAGAATCCTAATTGTATCGAAACCTTCTCCTTTGTTTCCATCAATGGTTTTAGGGAACAGATTTCTTGTTCAGTCCCCT
>NW_021885354.1:0-681 GCF_006229205.1 Suricata suricatta
AAAAAATGAATTCACTAGATCAAAGGAT
This sequence comes from Suricata suricatta, assembly GCF_006229205.1. Classification (NCBI taxonomy): domain Eukaryota; kingdom Metazoa; phylum Chordata; class Mammalia; order Carnivora; family Herpestidae; genus Suricata; species Suricata suricatta. The sequence goes on from NW_021885354.1 coordinate 29, forward strand.
TCATCCCAAATGCTGGATGAATTTGCTTTAGCAACAAGACCATCTCTGGAACAGCGCCTACCACTGGAGACACCGCTCTTTAAAGCCTATGGCGATCCAAGGACCATCCGGTGTTTGGCCCTGGCCCAGCAGGTCGTAGTGGGCATTACTGGGACTTCGCTCTCAAGGCTGGATCACTACACTGATTTCCACATGGCCCTTGGGAATACGGTCCTACTTTTGATTTACCGTTTCGGCAGGGAGGCGGATTCCAGTGGCTTGTCCCGTCCTGTTGCCCTCGCCCCACACATCAGAGCGCCAGTGTGGAAGCGATGCCTATTCCAAACACCTATCCATCTCAACGATTCACTCAGAATGATCCTTGGTTGCCTTTGAGATTCAGCGTGTTTACTCTGGTGCAAATTTGGTTTATTGATCATCCCCATCGGTTGACGGATCACATGCTTTTCTGCCGTCCCCAGAGAACGGACACAGCTTAGAGCCAGTGTCTTACAGAACCCCTCTCCCCACGTTTGGGTGTTTTCCTTTTCCTTCTCTAGTTCCCAGATGAATGGACACAGATCCCTTTGAGGAAGGCCAAGGAAGGTTCGCAGTATACGTCTAAGTGTCAAAGTAAGGTTTCCCTTCATAGGCGTTTGACTTTCTCTCCATCA
>NW_021885355.1:0-681 GCF_006229205.1 Suricata suricatta
AACCTTTTAAAACACAGGTAGACAAGTTATTAATTTTCCTTGGCATTTTGCTAATAGACTCTATAATATAGTATTTTTTTGACCACCAGATATTTTTAGTCACATTCAATAAATCAGAAATCGGTTTCTTCTCATTGTAGAAGGGAGCTCATTGTCATAGGTAGTTTCTTCCTGGATTAAATTCGTTAAAAATGTGTTCTTTCAGAAAATTTGATACCATTTTTAGTGACCATTAACTACTAGTAAATTAAAATTTAAACCTTTGGAAAGTTCATGGGATGTCCATGTGGATCCCAAATGAACACAGTTCTATATACAACAGTAATGACTATCAAGCCAATTTATAATAATACTCTTGAAATAAAGTACTTTGCAGGTTTATGTTCTCATCAACCTTAAGAATGAGACATGAATAAAACTTATTGGAGCACAGGAGGCACTCAGTGGGCTGCTCTGTGCACCAGCCTGCCTTTAGATTCCTGGTATTTCAGGCACTATCACAATGATTTTGAAAACTGAAAAATACAGCAACAGTGCGGTGAGAAGAGGTGTGCGTATTCACAATAGATTTATAGATTTATAGGTTTATAGATATTATTGTGAAAAACACATCATGAGACACATGAGATACGATCATGTTTCAAAAGAAGTTACAATACATGGTGTTAATTCATTATTCAA
>NW_021885356.1:0-681 GCF_006229205.1 Suricata suricatta
TCCCTGATTCAAGCTAAAGGGAGTCAAGTTGGAAAAGTAAAGAAGAGGCTTCTCCACTAAGTAAAAATAAAAGGTATAAAAATCTTTTTTTTTAATTTTGCCATATGTAATTCTATGTTCACACGATGACAATGACAAGAAGGTGATGGGTAACTGTCTTCTAAACTTTTTGCATTTGTATAAGGAGAAGAAAAAGGTTATGTAAAGAGTGAAAATATAATAGGGAGTAATAAGTTGTTCTGAACATATAATAACTTTATAAATATAGGAACAGATAAGAATACTTATAGAAATCTTTCATAGGAACATGTAAATATTTCTGAGACCATGCTCTTTTATTATGATATACCAAATGATTCATTTATGAATTTATGGATTGAAGAGTCTTTGAAAGGATACCTAAACACATGTCATATTCAGCTCTTGAACTGTTTGTACAGCATTTGGCTGTTGTAATTTCAGAGTTATTAATAAGAAATATAATCGACGTATTTTTTAGTACATACTAAATCAAAGAGTGGCAGTCTATTCTACATAGCCAGTTTTTCTCAATTTTTTTTATTACCATAGATCTCAAGTGCTGACTGTCTTGACTTGTGGAAGACAAAACTATACAATAGCATTTCAGGATTTGAAAAGCAAATAATAAGTTAAATTCAGTTTGAAAAATAAAGCATGTCC
>NW_021885357.1:0-681 GCF_006229205.1 Suricata suricatta
ATAGAGTAGTGAACAAAGGCTTCACCACTTTGAAAATCACTTTCTTTAGGGGACTGGGTAAGATGGGTTAGTAAGACAGACAACAAATATAAAACCTAGTAATCAAATACCTACAATTTATCTTCAGGTGGTGAGCGCTATGGAATGACTATAAATGCACAGAGTATTAGGAAATGATAGACAGTTATTTTGACTATAGTGGTAACAGAAAACATCTTTGAAGAGCAGAGATTTGAATGGAGACTTGAAAGTAGTCATGAAAATGTCTGGACCAGGAGAACTCCAGGCAGAAAAAGGTTGGGCATACTTAACGAACATCTAGAAAGCCCCTGGGGTTACAGAGTTGAGAATAATAGAGAAAACAGAGAAGTTAAGTTCAGAGACATGGGAAGGGTCAGTTCAGATAAGGATTTTTGGATAATAAGTCTCTTGTTGATAGGGATTTTGATTTCGTTTAAATGCAATAGGAATTCACTGAAGAGTTTTAAGCAAGTATATAATAAAATCTAATCCATACTCTGATTTATTCTTTAACATCATCACTCTGATTTATTCTTAACATGGTCACCTCAAGAGGTAAGAGGAAAAGCAAGAATAGAAGATGTTACAGAATGTCAAGTCTTAATGTGGTAGGAATGGAGATTCTATTCTGTGATTTGATTTAGTGTCTCTGTTTTTTTT
>NW_021885358.1:0-1465 GCF_006229205.1 Suricata suricatta
TGTCAAAAGGCTCAAAGCCTTTAGGAAGTGTTGAACTTCATGGTAGAGCAGAATCCAGACATGGCCCCCAACATTCCCACCCCCAGTGTACACCTTCTGTGTAATCGCTCCCCTTGAGTATGGGGTACCCTTGTGAGTATCATGAAAGTCACTCCCTTGATTAGGTTACTTACACAGCAAAAGTGATGGAATTTTGTAGGTGTAATTAAGGTTCTGAAATCAATTGATTTTGAGTTCATTAAAAGGGAGATTATGCTGGATAGGCTCTGACATAATCAGACCCTTAAAAGAGGCAGAGAGACTTGAAACAGCAAAGACTGTCTCTCCTGCTGGCCTTGAAGAAGCAAGACATTGAGAATTCTATAGCAGCAAGGAAGCAAACAATCAACAACCACATGTACTTGAATGAAAATCTTGAACTACATGTGAGACCCCAGATAAGCTGTCACCTCTACTGCATCCTTCTAAGACCCTGAGCAGAGGGACTAGCTAAGTTTTGTCTACACCAACACATGAGAACTCTAAGTTAATAAATGAGTGTTGCTTTAAGTCACTAAATCTGTGGTAATTTGTTGTATAGTATAGAAGATCAATCCAACCCTGTAGTGACCTGGTGCCAAGAATGACCTTCCCACAACCTGAGTGGGTGCTTACGAGTTGGCCACTCTCTTTGTGGTGTGGTTAGAGCTGGTGGCAACTCAAAAGGCATCTGGGAGTCTGCACCAACTGGCTCTGGATCACTGAGAAATGACAAACTATATGAGAGGCACAGTTTTGTAATAAAATTAAAATACAATCTAAATAGCACACAGAAATCCAAAGTTATAATACTTCCAGAAAATGGTGGACATAAATAATGTATATTGCTAAACTGGGATCTGTTGTAAGGGGTCTTTTGGTTCATAGAGTCCTAGAGAAGAGGGGACCAGACATACAAACAGGCCAGAAATCATTGAACCATCAAGGGACAGATGCCTCATCTGTGAAAATGTTGAAGCAATGTTCATCTTTTTCTTTTTGTTTGGGATAAAATTGAAGGTGTTCTGGATTCTGCCTTTCTTATACTTTACCTGAGCAAAGGAGAGATGGATATTGTGTGATCTTGCAATTATCATGGGCTCCTCAAAATTTCTCTTAGGTCTGGGAGTTCAGATTAACATTGGGTTGGCAGATGTGATTTCCTGCTTCTAAGAAGGATTTAGCAAGTCTGAGCCAAACCATCTGGAGCATCTTATCACTTTTAAGGAAGAATCCTACAATTGTCTATTTTTAAGAGCAAGTGAAACTGAAGTATGTGTATCAAATTTTGCTCAAGATATGTAAAGGGGTAAGCACTGGGGTGGAAAAGTGAACTGATAAAATAATGCATTTGTGGAAGCAGGAAATTCACTAACTTTATCATGCACTAGGAATGCAATACTTTAAGTCTTTATTATGGAACATATATTCAAATATATAATGTATA
>NW_021885359.1:0-681 GCF_006229205.1 Suricata suricatta
CCTTAGTGGAGACATGGACAAGCTGGAGCCCATCCATCAAGCAACCCCAGATTATGAATGCTTGTTGAGTATTTTTCTTTTTAAGTAATACTACATGTTCTTAAATTTTTAATAGACAAAAGCAGAAAGCAGCAGAGCAATTACCTTCAACTCCAGCACCAAGAGACAGCCATTTTCCTAACATTTGGACATATTTAGCTTTGATCCTTAGATTTTCACATTAAAAAGTGTATTGAGTTTACATTATTGAAATTATTTTATATCCTGATTTTTTTTTGCTTAACAGTATATAGTAAGTAGTTGGAAATGAAATGTAAAACTGTGTATAACATTTTTTAAAAAGTTTATTTATATATTTTGAGAGAGGAAGGGAAAGAGAGAGAGCACAAACGGGTGAAGGACAGAGAGGAGGAGAGAGAGAACCCCAGGGAGGCTCTGCACCATCAACACAGAGCTCATGCAGGGCTTGAACTCATGAACTCTGAGATCATAGCCTGAGCCAGGATCAACAGTCATATGCTTAACCAACTGAGCCACCCAGACGTCCCTATATACATCATTTTTAATGCTAAACAAATACATATATGTGTAAATATATACACTGAATTAATATTATACAACCACTAAGAATGCAGTCCCTAAATACAGTGTACTTAAACATTTTTCTAACGTTGGGGACTT
>NW_021885360.1:0-681 GCF_006229205.1 Suricata suricatta
AGAGCCACACGGGAGGAGGGTGAGAGGGACAGACCCAAGGGATGAGGCCACATCAGGACCATGGTCCGGAGACAGGCAGCGGTGGTGGAACCCAGAGACCACAGGCCAGGAGCGCTCTGGGTTCTGAGAAGCAGGGACAGGAGAAATGTGGCCACAGGCCTCTGGGGAAAGCCTTGCTCTCCTAGGGCTCTCACTGGCCGGTTAGACACCTGTTCTTCGTGATGCTGTCTCAGGGCGATCACACAGCCTCCCGGACCAGCCCCATCTCTCCGTGTGTCTGTCCATTCATCTGCCTGTCCACCCAGCCAGCATTTGAGTCTCTCTCTGGTCCTGGGGATAGTGTGGTGAACAAGGCACCTTCGGTATCCTTGAGGACGTCATAGTCCTGTTTGGAGACATGTATGTGGGCGTGTGTTTATGAAGCAGGTGAAGGAGGCATTGGAGGCTCTGTGCCCCAAGGTCAACAGCACTTTGCCGGCGTAGCTTTTGCCAGTCACATGAAGCCAATGTGGGTTTCTCTACTTCTCTTGTCTTTATCATACATGTAGTCCCTGTCTGTGTTATGCTTCAGGGTATTTAATTTATACTTAGGGTATAAATCTTTATTGTAACCCTCCCTAGGGTAGGGCCTCCCTGGGATGCCGTCCATTTAAAGGCGCTAGTAGGGTCTCCAGGACTATG
>NW_021885361.1:0-681 GCF_006229205.1 Suricata suricatta
CTTGCTCCCATTCTTTGTGTCTCTTGTCCTATCCATTCACCCGTTCCCTCCTCCAAGGTTCCCTGTTGAAGGACCCCGCGGGCCGGGGCATATTGGCTCCCAAACGTGGGGCTTCGAGTACAGGGCCCGGATGAACGTCGCTCCCAAAAAGTCGGCCGCATTCCCAAGGATCGCCACTTCCGTACAGGAGTGAGTGAAGCCCCGCACCGATCGCCACAGAGTCACCCGCCTGTGAGACAGATCCTGAGAGGTAAGAGAAAGCGACGCAGTTATGGGACAAGCATTATCCAAGCATGATTTGTTTTTAAAAGGTCTTAAGGAATCTCTCAAGACACGAGGAACTAGGGTTAAAAAGAAAGATCTTATAAAATTTTTTAGTTATATTAATGACATTTGTCCATGGTTTCCCCTTGAAGGAACTATCGATGAAAAACGATGGAAAAGAGTAGGCGATTGTCTTAAAGACTATTATGAGACTTTTAGGCCCGAGAAGGTCCCAATCCAGGCCTTCTCTTATTGGAACTTAATTAATGACATCCTCCAGGTCTCCAGATTTTCCCCAGAATTAAACAAGGTGGTTAAGGACTGGGAGGAAATCTTACGAAAAGCCTCCCGTCCCCCCTCTGTCTGTGACTCAGTCTCTATTCAAAGGCCCTCGCCTGATAAAACAGCCTGTAAAAC
>NW_021885362.1:0-681 GCF_006229205.1 Suricata suricatta
ACTGTTCTAGGTCAAAGTCAATATATTCTTTCTTTATAGGGAGAGAAACAGAAAGTGCATGTGGGAAAGTGGGGGAGGGGCAGAGGGAGAAGGAAAGGGAGACTTCTAAGCAGGTCCTGGGACATGGGGCTGCCTGAACCTGAACTGCAATCATGAGTCAGACACTTGCCCAACCGACTGAGCTACCCAGGCACTCCCATATTCAATGTATCCTAAAAATGAAATCCTTATCCACCTTTCCTCAAATCAGCTGTTATTTCCTGTATTCATTGTCTCAACACTGGCATCACATCCACCCAGTCTTCCAAGGCAGAAACCCTGGAGTTGACATCAACATTTCTTTCTTCCTCAGCCCTATATCCAATCAATGACCACGTCCCCTCAAGTGTACCATCATCAATCTAAAGAATCTATTGCTCCTGTGAGAATCCTGCCTCAGTGTCTTTTCCCTGTGTTTTCTGTCATGAACACGCTTCTTCCTGACTTCACACAGCCAGCTTCTCATCATTCAGATCTTAGCTCAAATGCCATCTGCCTGGTGACATGCTCTTTAATCCACCCTATTCTGAACTCCTTCTCAGTCCTACTCTTTTTTTTTTTATGTTTTTAATTTATTTTTGAGAGAGAGAGACAGTGCAAGCAAGGGAGGGTCAGAGAGAGAGAGAGAGAGAGAGAGAGAGA
>NW_021885363.1:0-681 GCF_006229205.1 Suricata suricatta
AGCCCAACTCAGGCCCCAAACTCAAGAACCATGAGCTCATGACCTAAGCCTAAATCAAGAGTTAGATGCTTAAGCAACTGAGCCACCCAGGTGCCCGGAGGCTAAATCTTTTTAAACTGTCACTCCTTTTTAATTCTCTATTATAATGTTTTTCATTTCTGACAATTCAATATAATTTTTTCTTCAACTTTTCTTCTCTTTTCTGAAATTATCATCTGATCACACATACTGTTCACCTTTTACACTAGAGCCTTAAACATATTTGTCATAGTTAGTATGCATTTTCTGTCTGATAATTCCAACATCTACAGATATCAAAGTTTGGTCCTATAGATTGCCTTATATCTTGACAGTGTGTTGCTTTTTTCTTGTTTCTTTGCATATCTCATAACTTTTTTGTTTTTAACTTAACATCTTTGTAAAACAACAGAGGCTGAGGAAAATTTTTTTAAAAATCTAGGTATAGTTTATCCACAATGTAACATTGATTTCAGGTGTACATCAAAGTAATTCAACAAGTTTATATGTTATGCTCAACATAAGTATAGCTACCATCTGTTACTGTTCAAAGTATGAGGAAAATACTTTTTATGCTTGAAAATTAGCATGTATTTTCTTTTGTTAGGCTTTTAGGTTGAACAATCATGTAATGAGGTGCGCTGGGTTTGTATGTTTTTGGTT
>NW_021885364.1:0-681 GCF_006229205.1 Suricata suricatta
CATTGGCTGGGTCCAGGACAGTCTCCTCCCAGTCAGAAAGAATTTTAAGATATTAAGACCTCAGAGGTTTCTGGGTGGCTCAGTCGGTTAAATGTCTGACTTTGGCTCAGATCACAATCTCACTGGTAGTGAGTTTGAGCCCTGCATCTGGCTCTCTGCTGTCAGCATAGAGCCTGCTTCAGATCCTCTGTCCCTCCCCAGTTTGCACTCTCTCTCTCTCTCAAAAAATAAATATTTAAAAAAAGATGTCGAAAGAAGGCATTAAAACATCGTAATACACATCATAACTTTTAAAGATTTACAACCTCTATATCTATGCATGATACAAGGTTCAGGACCAAAGACTTAAAGTGTCTAATGGTACCCTGCATGGAGAAGTTGTGCGTTTGTGGGAGAGAAACCAGGTTGGAATTATTTAGAGTCAGAAGCTGTTATAAATATACTAAATAGCAGCATATGGAATTGCAATGCATAGCACATAAAACAATTTTGATGAGTATTATGTGAACTTTTCAGGAATCTTCATTTGTTACAGACAGTACTACAAAATGCATGTCTGTGTGAGAAGCTGTGTGTTTGTTTTATTGCTTTCCAACGTAGAAGATCGCATCTAGCCTTGTGTCTTTCAGTTGCATCATTCAGTTGGTCACTTCAGCCTTGCATCTTTCAGTTGGTCATTTT
>NW_021885365.1:0-681 GCF_006229205.1 Suricata suricatta
AAAAAAAAAAAAAAAAACCCAAAGAGTTGTCTTTCTCTTAGCACCATGCCTTAAGATAGCTGACAGATTTCAGTATTAAAAAATAAATGTGAAATCGATCTGAAACAAATTGTCCCTATTACTAACAATAGTTCTGGAAAGTCTCCAATGTAAAGATAGTGTGCAGGACTAAAATGAACAAAACTGACATTTCCTAAACACTTAACATCCCATTTTACAACAGAAGCACAGATAAAAAGAAACAGCTCACAACAGGAAGCAAGGTAAACCGTTCTATTTCTCTTGCCTCTTGGTCATAAGTTCAAAAGACTGATTGAGCACCCTAGTTTGTGAATGCCTCTGATTCAAAAGAGTAGACAGAACAGAAGTTAGGTCTTCCAGGACCACTTTTAGAATCTTAGCTATTCCCATAGTGCAAATGGCATGGGAAAACCGTGGCCTTCTATAATCTCAGCAAAAGTTTCTGAGTTTCCGGAATGATCAGATATCATCCGCATGACCTAGCTGATCATGAGAACTTTATGTCCTGTAGAGTGGCTTTTTGATGGTGAAGAGAATATTATGTTCTCTGTTGCTCTGTGGTTTTGAAAAGTAAGAGTTATAATAATTTATAAATTTTCTAAGATTTTACTTCTTTTTGTTTTTGTTCTAATTTGTCTCAGAAATTCCCAGGGGGGGGGG
>NW_021885366.1:0-681 GCF_006229205.1 Suricata suricatta
GTCACTAAGCTTGGGAGAGTTCATTCTAGCAGTAGTAACTGGAACATATGTTTTAAAAGTTTTAATGAAAATAGAATTATCCTTATTATTTTAAATTATATAGACTCCTCAGCAGTTTATTTAACAGATGTATAGTACTGATGAACATTAAGTTTGTTGCAAATTTTTCTAAGATTGTATTTGCAGAAGTATGATTTCTGGGTCACCTGGTTTAGAAATCTCAAGAGTAAGTAGATAAGGACAGTCTCCATCCTGAATGACAGTGCCAGAATATATCTATCCACTTCTACACAGAATGTGACATATAGGTCTTTTAAAAAGGTGTCACTATAGTGAACAAAAACCACAATAAAATCTTATAGGTGTGATTTGAAAATTTATAAAAGAATTTGTTTTTCTTGTTTTATGTTTATTGGCCACTTTAATTTTCTCTTTGCTATGTGCCTATTCATATCCTTTACTGATTTTTAAAATAGGTTGTTAAAAAAATTTTTTTAATTAAAAAAATAGGTTGTTTACCATTTTATAAATACTTTATAGTACAGATATATAATGACTATATATATAATGAATCTCTCTGATGGTTGTATATAAAAAATTACTAAACATATGCATATAGTTATTAATCATTTGTCAGTTGAAAGTTGAAGATATTTTATCCTGGTGAGTTGTGTATGTTTT
>NW_021885367.1:0-681 GCF_006229205.1 Suricata suricatta
CACCACAGCGGTGTCCCAGAAAGAGAGCACTTCATGTAGTGAATGGGAGTTCAGGCAGAAAGGGGGACCCTGGTGGGACCCGGATCTTACCTACAGGAAGCGGCTTGCACCCCGCTGTGGAGGGGCCAAGGGAACCTGGGAGCCTGCTGAGGCCCCGGGAGGCGCGTCCTCCGCACACGGGGCGTTGGAGGCGGGGCTGACGTCCACACACCAGGTCTGGGAGCCTCCTCCGTAGCTGGAGGCCATGGTGAGCACCCACCTCGGGCAGGCGGACCCTCACTCCGCGCCTGGGCTCAGTCAGGATGGAGGCCGCTGTGCAGACGCCGATGCGATCGTGTCTCTGACCGTCCTCCCGCCTGGGCAGCTGGGACCGTCAGGCTCACACCCAGGCTTTCGTCCCCTCCCACCACGGCTGTGCAGCCCCCTTCCCACTGGCCCCGGGTGCCCCTCCCTTGGGAGCAGAGGCCTTGCAGCCACCAGATTAGGAGCCCGCCGTGCTTTCAGGACCTGCCTGGACCCGAATTTGTCTGGAATGAACAGAGTTCCCACTTGCTGTTGGATGTGTCTGCCTCTCCTCACGGCAAGGTGGGTCACATGACCCCCATTCTGTCGTGTGCGGTCTGTGCCTCCCTGTCCAAGCAGCCTCCTCCTGCCCCCAGGAGCTGCTTCCTGACAGCAGGG
>NW_021885368.1:0-681 GCF_006229205.1 Suricata suricatta
TTCCCTTTGTCTCCCGGGCGCCCGGCACCTGTGCCACGTTGGGCTGGGGATCTTACCTCCCCTGCCCGTCCGGGCTGGCCCGTCCTCGGATCTCCCCCGTTCGCCCCCACTCACTCAGGTATCTTTGAGGTTCTATTCCCTCTGGAGTTCGTATTTTCTCCTTCCGCTCTCTCAGTTGAACGTAATATCCTTCTCAGTTTGAAAAACGGTGCGGAGGGAGTTTACAAAGCTCCCTTTCTCTCCGCCATCTTGGCTCCACCCCCTAATTTATTTTTTTAATGTTTTATTTATTTTTGACACAGAGAGACACAGACCATGAGAGGGGGTGGGGCAGAGAGAGAAGGAGACACAGAACTGGAAGCAGGCTCCAGGCTCTGAACTGTCAGCACAGAGCCTGACGCAGGACTTGAACCCACAAACGTGAGATCTGATCTGAGCCGATGTCGGAGGCTTAACCCACTGAGCCACCCAGGCACCCCCATAAGCTAAAGATTTAAAGCCACTCTAAACAATGGAAAAGGCCTGTTTGTTAGAAAACAAAATGCCTCTCATTTTTTTCTTATTAACACTGTTAGCTTTTCTGCCTGGCTACATTGGGAAAACCAAAACAACCATAGGCAATAATTCCCCAGGCCAAGTAATTTCAGTTTGGCAATCCCAGATCTCTGCAGCATCGCTTGG
>NW_021885369.1:0-1465 GCF_006229205.1 Suricata suricatta
TGTGTCTTCTTAAAATTCTACAGCTCCTATGAGATTTTTAAGATACAGACCCATGTCTAACTGATTTTAATGCCAGTAACTTTAATCACTGCATTGTCAGATTTTCTAGATGAACATATAGTAACAGAGTAGGTTGAAGGGAAATAATAGTGGTGAATGTGTAAGGGTTTTGGTAGCTTCCTAATGATTTCTCTGGAGTCTAAAGAAGTATCAGTCACCCTGTCTGATTAGTTATCTCTTCAGTGACCAGTCAACACACAATAAACAGGAAGAATGTACCACCTACTCAATCAGAGTACCTTCTATCCCAGGTTTTGGCTATCCTTTTAAGAAATTACAATGCTGGTAACAATGTTTTGCATTTGATTCCTGCACTGATGCCAATGTTCAGAAATATTGTTCAAATAAGTGGATAAGAGCTCAAAAACTCACAAAAGATGTAGCCACCCTATTGTTTCTGTATCCATCACATATTTTACTGCAAGTGTATATGGAATCTAGAAGCTTACCTTGCTCTTGAAGAGAAGGGAGAGACAGTCCTGAATTGTGAGTCTGCAATCAGAAATTCAGCCCTAGAATAACGTTATAAATAATGTAGGATACATTCTGTCTCATGTCCTGGTGAAGACATTCCAAGTTTCCTGAAGTGTGAGGACACGGAGAAAGAATCATTAACACGGTGTCCCCTGGGAAGCCTGCATTTAACAATTACATCTATCATGGATTTCTCTGGTTATGCAGAAATTATTTACCTTCTGCTCAAATAAGATTCCTTCTTTATGATAAAGAGATAATAAAATGGTTTCTCCCACATACTTTACAGAAGTTTGTCTGTGACCACAAAGTGAGAATGGGTGTATGAAAGCTCTTAGTAAGGGCTTAACTTTTCAACATGAATTAATTTAGTTTTTATTTCAGGTAGCTCTCCCTGTCTGTCTTTGCAGACTCACTGCAAATACCGAGTTGGGGCAGAAGCTGGTATCGACCACAACTGTAGCTCAATAAATGATGACCAAATAGACTCTGCTCAGAATCTGGTTCTTTTAAATAATGTCTTGCAGAATCATGCTGGGATTCCAGCATCTAATGAGCAAGAACAAGGAGAAAATTGTAAAGGCATGGCACTCTGGGGGGAATAGGATCCCCATGAGGGTAATCACTTCTTTTCATTGTACTTACATTAGGAGGAAGCACCTGAACTGTGTGTAGGAACACAGTTTGATATGTTGATTAGCCTACACATTTATTTGCAGTCTTGCTGCCATTTCTTCCCCTCCCCCATTTAAAAAATTCAAGTACCTTTTACATACATCAAGAGTAGCTTTGTTTAATTCATTTATGATTATTTTGATTTTTGACGTTTGACATTTACTTTTTTATTGAAGTATAATTGACACACAATACTAATTAGTTTCAGGTATACGACATAATGATGTAACAACTCTATATGTTATATGATGCTCAC
>NW_021885370.1:0-681 GCF_006229205.1 Suricata suricatta
TTTGTTTGTTATTTTTTTTTAAGACTCTGGCTAAAGGTTTGTCAATTTTATTGATCTTTTCAAAGAATCAACTCCTAGTTTCATTGATCTGTTCTATTGTTTGTTAGTTTTGCTTTATTTTGAGTTTCCATTTTGTTTATTTCTGCTCTGATCTTTATTATTTCCTTCCTTCTACTGGCTTTGGGTGTTGTTTGCTGTTTTTTTTATAGTTCCTTTAGATGTAAAGTTTTATAGTTCCTTTACATGTAAGGTTTAGAAAAGGTTTGTTTACTGGGGATAGTTCTTATTTCTTGAGGTAGACTCATATTGCTATAAACTTCCTTCTTAGAATAGCTTTAGCAGTATCCCAAAGATTTTGGACAATTATGGTTTCTTAATTTTTTTACATTTATTTATCATTGAGAGACAGAGAGAGACATAGCATGATCATGGAGGGGCAGAGAGAGAGGGGGAAACACAGAATCTGAAGCAGGCTTCAGGCTCTGAGCTGTCAGCACAGAGCCTGAAGCGGGGCTCAAACTTGCCCCGGCCCGCGGGGTCATTCAACAGGGACCTGGAGGAGGGAACGGATGAATGGATGGGACAAGAGACACAAAGAACGAGAGCAAGACAGGAGGTCTGATCAAGCTCTAACGTTTAATCATGGAGGCTGATTATATACATGTGCAGGGGGAAGAAAAA
>NW_021885371.1:0-681 GCF_006229205.1 Suricata suricatta
AGGGGACTGAACAAGAAATCTGTTCCCTAAAACCATTGATGGAAACAAAGGAGAAGGTTTCGATACAATTAGGATTCTATAAACAGTGGAGCAGAGTCTGCAATATTGGAGCTTGGTGGGCTGGTGAGGAAATAGAGTGAATCCCCAGGAGCAGGCAGTGGGGTCTGGGGGTCCATGTGCCACACAGGGAGAAGCAGTTCCCCTGCTTTGAGAGCATTTGGTAGAGGCCATACAGCCTCCTCACAGGCAAAAGTCCCAGCGGACCCCAGAGAGCAGCCACATTGGCTGGTATTGGGACAAAGATGCCAGAGTGCAGTGAAACCTGGAGCCAGCTGTGTTTTGTGATTTGCCACAATCTCTGAAACTGCCACTGTGCAATCACATGAACATTTTCTGGGGCAAGCCGGCACCCAACCATTGTTCAGTGAGACCCTTCTCCAGAGAGTTGGTGCAGGTACAAGCCACAGTAGTCTTTGAAGTTAGGGATTTTGAAACACGACCTCATCTGAGATAAAACTCTATAGGGAGGTCCCACCTGGCAGGTGGACAGCTTGGACACAGATAGGGTAGAGGTGGGAAGTGGATGGAGGCCTGAGACAAAGGCAGGATGCTTGATCACGGGTAGGTGAGAGTTCCTGTGCCAGAGATTAGGGAGCTGGATAAAGTCATTCCCACCTCTCC
>NW_021885372.1:0-681 GCF_006229205.1 Suricata suricatta
AACACTTATTGAGACCAAGTATCATGCAGTTTGAAAATAATACTAGTAGTAGTTAGAATAATAATATAGCTACTACTCATTGAGCACTTACTATGTGAATAGCACTGTGGCAAAACTTTACAGGTATGATTTCACTGATACCTCACACAACATGACCTAAGATGTAGGAACTATTTTCTTTATTTTTACAGGAAAAAAAACTTAAGCTCATTAAGGCTAATTAGTTTTCCCTTAGTCAAAAGTAGAAAGTTAGAGACTATTCACCCATGTCTTGCTCCAAACCTGTGACCCTTCTCTACTACATGGGTCTACTGTACCTTTATGTTAAATGCTTTATCATCTGCTATCATCTGAATTATAGGATTTGAAATTATAGAGTTTAGAAAACACAATTATGTCTACCTAATTGATCATTCTAAACACATCTATCTCCAAGTTGAAATCACTTTTTGTCTTTGAGAATAGAGATGCACTTGTTGAAAGAACTTTTCAGGTATTTTTCAGGAGAGCCCATTCTTATCAATCATTTTTCCTCAGAGCGGTGTCTGCCCACTGTCATCCCCTTCTCATGCCCTGGCCTGCACTCTGCCCTCTAGTTCAGTCATCCCCTTAGATTGGCTGCCCCGTGTCCTGTACCCAATCACATTCCCTTGGTCTGGCCTGCTCTCCACCCCCACTCCC
>NW_021885373.1:0-681 GCF_006229205.1 Suricata suricatta
ACTGTCCACCCTGCGGGGGGCTCATGATAACAACCCTATCCCCTGGAAGTTTCCCAGAATACTCACCCCCACATTCTTCCATATGTTCTAAAGCATTTCTCATCAAATTCACAAAAACCCTGTAAGGAGAAATAAAACCTATTAAAACAAACTAAATTGACTAAGCCCTACTTCCAATGGACATAAAAATTCTCAGATCGCATGAAATGCGGCTTATTACCTCTCATGGGCAGAGAGAGGGAAGCTCTTATTCACAGGCATCTTATGGGAAAGGAGAGAAAACAGAGCAGATATGAAATGGAGAAGTTCAAGTCTCTCGTGAGTTGTCTGAGAGTACTATACTGAGCATCTTACCCGTTTGTGAAGACTATGTAATCCCTGTCTTTCTGACATGTTTGGCTTCTGCATGCGTTGTCTCTAAATGTCAAAACCATTCTAATTCTTGCCTTCAGGGCCATGTGAGAAAACAGAAGATGAGGGAAAGTCAGCGTGACCCCGTTACCACCCCATCCATTAATCGCATGAGCCCAGCTAGATTTTTAGTGGATTTTGGAAATTAAGACACCTGTGCCCTCTTTCAGTCTGGCAGATTTACATGAAGTCTACCACATGCTTGTTAAGTGTGAAAGTGAGAGATGGATGAAGGAATAACAAAGTATACCCGTATCACACAGAAAAGAG
>NW_021885374.1:0-681 GCF_006229205.1 Suricata suricatta
ATTTTATATACTGTTAAGGGAAACTGCAATACAATCTAAGTTTATTTTGGGAGTGTTTGCTGTATCATTGGATTTAATGAAATGTTTAGAGGTGCAGTAGGCATGACTTTGAGTAGATAATGAAAGAAAATGCAAAATGCTTATTGATTTATGATGTGGTTTCATCTTAGCTTGGGCAAACCATGCAGTATTTAATACACAGTAGCAAAATATTTACTACTGAAGCTTGAAAAGATGTGAGTTCTTTGTGTGCCATCTTTCATTTATGCATGTGAGAGAGTTGTCTTTTTTTTTTTAATGTTTTTACATTGTAGTACTTGTTTTGCTTGTTGGTGGTGTTTGCTTATTTAATACATTCTGTCAAGGACAGAAATTATATGCCGTTTTTTTTGTTTTGTTTTGTTTTTTGTTTTTTTGTTTTGTTGGGTTTTTTTCCCCCTAGGAAGTGTATCTTGAGTTTTTCCCTTATTATTTTCGTTACCTTTTTTTTTTCCTCTTCTTTTTTTGGTGGTGGGGGTGGTTATGTTTAAATGAAGTTGCTTTTACAACACCAAAGACTTAATCATCCATTTCCTATATAAAAGGTAGCTACTTTTTTGCATGGACCTCAAGTATATTGTAGTATAGAGGTGGAATTTAAGGAAAGGTATTAAGCAGGCTGTGTTGTAGCTTATGGGCAAG
>NW_021885375.1:0-681 GCF_006229205.1 Suricata suricatta
CGCCGGCCCCCAGCACCGCAGGCAGCACCGAGCGCCAGCCCCCAGCACGGCAGGCAGCACCGAGCGCCGGCCAGATGGAGCGCCCGCAGCCCGACAGGCAAGTGAGGGGCGCGGGACGCCGAGGACCGGCCTCTCCCCGGCGGGCAGCCCCTGCCCTGCCGCCTAGCTCTGGTCTCCAGTCCCTCCCCGAGACGGAGCCGGGAAGCCACATCTCCCTCTTCCTTGGGTTTCCCACTAAGGAGAAGCTGGGTTTCAGTCTCGTCCAGCTTTTTTTTTTTTTACGTGGCTGGCTCCCTGGCCCAGGATGGGGACCAGATGGGAGGAGACACTAAGGTACTTAGCTTGTTGCTGTTGCTGTTGTTGTTTGGTACTGGACTTTTGAATGTCCTTGGAGGTGCTCTCTGCTTAAATCTAGGATCCCTGGGGCTGCCCCGCCTGGGTGACAGTGGCTGGTTCTCTTACCAGAGCCCCCTGGTGGCCGCGTCCTTCTGTTACTAGTCGGGTACCTGAACAAAACACCACGGTGGCTGTACTGGCTCCATTTTAATTATTTTTAACATTTACTTATTTTTTTTTAATTTTTTTTATGTCTTTTATTTATTTTTGAGACACAGAGAGAGACAGTACAAGCAGAAGAGGGTCAGAGAGAAAGGGAGACACAGAATCTGATGCAGGCTCTTG
>NW_021885376.1:0-680 GCF_006229205.1 Suricata suricatta
GGGAATGGAAACTGGTGCAGCCGCTCTGGAAAACAGTGTGGAGTTTCCTCAAAAACATAACAGTAGAACTCCCCTAACCCGCCAATAGCACTGCTAGGAATTTACGCAAGGGATACAGGGGTTTTGATGCCTAGGGGCCCCTGTACCACAATGTTCACAGCAGCACTTTCAGCAATAGCAAACCATGGACAGAGCCTAAATGTCCATCAACGGACGAATGGATCAGGAAGATGTGGTTTATATACACAATGGAATACTACATGGCAATGAGAAAAAATGAAATGTGGTCATAAAATGTAGCAACGTGGATGGACCTCAAGGGTGTTAAGCTAAGTGAAATGAGTCAGGCAGAGAAGGACAGATACCACATGTTTTCATTCATATGTGGAACAGGAGAATCCTAACCGAGGACTACAGGGGAGGAGAAGGAGGGAAAATTAGTCAAGGAGAGAGGGAGAGGCTAACCATAAGAGACTCTTAAATACTGAGAACAAACAGGATTGATGGGGTGGGGGAGAAGGGAAAATGGGTGATGATGCATGGAGGAGGGCACTTGTTGGCATGAGCCCTGGGTGTTCTATGGAAACCAACTTGACAATACAGTACATTTTTTAAAAATGTACTTGGCGTAATAAGTTACGGTTCTATCAAATCTGAAAAAAAGGAAAAAGGAGAAAAAA
>NW_021885377.1:0-680 GCF_006229205.1 Suricata suricatta
AGATCACTGCGGGTTAGTCTCTCCCTGGGGAAGCAGGTGTATCCGCAAAAACACGGAGCCCACCTGCAAATTAGACTGAACTCCCGGGGTCAGTACACAGCTGAGAGGTGGTTATTTGAGTATCTTGGAGGCATCTGTAACCTTTTCTTCACTTTGTGTACCCCATTTTTTTAACTTAATGCTATTTCTTAAGCATCTTTACTAAAAGATAACAACTATTACATTCTGAAGAGTGAAGGTCACTAAATATTTCTTGCATCAATGTGTAATTTCTTGCTGCTTCCAAACCCCTACATCAGGTGTTTTTGAACACTACATTCCATCACACAGAGTATTTTGTCCCTCAGAGGAAAAAAAACTGGTCATAAGGATGTCAGTTTCTCCTTCTCCCTTCTCGTTCCAGGAAACCGACACTTGTTTTCCTTCCCTTCTCTGGAGGTGTAGGGGAAAGAGGTTTTCAGATCCAACTCCTTCCTGGTCAGATAAACTCCTCTGAAAAGAAGGCACACTTGTGCCATTTGCAAAATGGGAAATGTTATTTGTAAGCTAAGTACTGATGAAATAGCGATCTCCAAAATCTATGACATGAAAAATGGAGCTGCAGAATACTGGGTAAATATCTTCTCTTTTATGTAAAAGGTAAAATAAGACGATGTTCACATTTGCAAGTGTCATTAGAA
>NW_021885378.1:0-680 GCF_006229205.1 Suricata suricatta
CAATAACTGATTACCTATAGCTTCTATTTCTAGGCCTGCCCTTAAGAATGTTAAGGGTATTACAAGGGTGGTCTCTTTTGCCTCGGGCAATGTGTAACCGCCTAATAGTTCTGGAGAGACTGACCTTTAGACCTAGTTTAGAGGGGAAACTTAAAGCCTGTCATGGTGTCTGCTAGGTTCAGACTCATGTTCTTACATTACAAGTTGGAGTAAGGCACCCATCTCACTTAGATTCCTATTTTCCCAAGGAAAGTAAGAGATAGATAGAGGCTTTGTCTGCCTTGATGACTACATTGCAAATGGAGACTTCCAGGTCTAGAGAAAGACATTCCAGGTTGTAAAAGAGAAGGATTTTTAAAAATTTACATGTCAAAAGGGTAAAGAAAGATTTATAATTATAAATTTTCTTAAAAAAATACTCTAGGAGATGAAAGGCTAGGGGTCACAGGAAGAAGCCAACCTAAAGTTCAGTCAAGTTAGGACAAATATTAAAGTCATCTTGGCTAATTGCAAATAATTTTTTCTCTGTATGTTGTCAAGAAGAAATTAGTGGAAGGGAGAAATAGGAAGACAAACAGAGATAGAAATAGATAGAGGATAGGTAAATAGATGAAAAACAGAGAGGAGAGATATAGGGGTTTTTTTTTTCTTTTAATGTTTATTTATTTTTGACAGGAAGA
>NW_021885379.1:0-680 GCF_006229205.1 Suricata suricatta
AACCATTTTGATCTTATTTTTGTGTACAGTGTAAGAAAATGGTCTAGTTTCATTCTTCTGCATGTTGCTGTCCAGCTCTCCCAGCACCACCTGCTAAAGAGGCAGTCTTTTTTCCATCGCATACTCTTTCCTGCTTTGTCAAAGATTAATTGGCCGCACATTTGTGGGCCCATCTCTGGGTTCTCTATTCCATTCCATTGGTCTATGTGTCTGTTTTTGTGCCAATACCATACTGTGTTGATGATGACAGCTTCACGATTGCACGAAAAACCATAAAATACCTAGAAGTAAACCTAACCAAGGATGTAAAAGACCTATATGATGAAAACTATAGAAAACTTATGAAAGAGATTGAAGAAGACACCAAGAAATGGAAAAACATTCCCTGTTCATGGATCGGAAGAACAAACATTGTGAAAATGTCATTACTACCCAAAGCAATCTACACATTGAATGCAATCCCCATCAAAATTGCACCAACATTCTTCTCAAAGCTAGAACAAACTATCCTCAAATTCGTATGGAACCACAAAAGACCCCGAATAGCCAAAGTAATATTGAAGAAGAAAACCAAAATGGGAGGCATAACAATCCCAAACTTTAGCCTCTACTAGATGCCCCAACTTTAAATATATTTTAGATCAAATCCTGAAAAGGACAAAAGTACTGCGATATTTGTA
>NW_021885380.1:0-1465 GCF_006229205.1 Suricata suricatta
TTTTGGGTTGTTGAGTTTGATAAGTTCTTTATAGATTTTGGATACTAACCCTTTATCTGATATGTCATTTGCAAATATTTTCTCCCATTCCATTGGTTGCCTTTTAGTTTTGCTGATTGTTGCCTTCTCTGAAGCTTTTTATTTTGATGAGGTCCCAATAGGTCATTTTTGCTTTTGCTTCCCTTGTGTTGAGTAAGAAATCGCTGTGGCCAAGGTCAAAGATGTTCTTGCCTGCTTTCTACAGAGGATTTTGATGATTTCCTGTCTTACATTTAGGCTTTTCATCCATTATGAGTTTATTTTGTGTGTGGGGTAAGAAAGTGGTCCAGGTTCATTTTTCTGCATGTTGCTGTCCAGTTTTCCCAGCACCACTTGCTGAAGAAACTTGTCTTTATTCCATTGGGTATTCTTTCCTGCTTTGTCAAAGATCAGTTGGCTATACACTTGTAGGTCCATTTCTGGGTTCTCTATTCTAGTCTATTGATCTGAGTGTCTGTTTTTTGTTGTTGTTTTTTTTTTTGTTTGTTTTGTTTTGTTTTGTTTTGTTTTTGCCAACACCATACTGTCTTGATGATTATAGCTTTGTAAAACAACTTGAAGTCTGGGATTGTGATGCCTCCAGCTTTGGATTTATTTTTTAACATTACTTTGGCTACTTAGGGTCTTTTCTGGTTCCATACAAATTTTAGGATTGTTTTTTCTATCTCTGTGAAGAATTCTGGTGTTATTTTGATAGGGATTGTATTGAACATGTAGATTGCTTTGGGTAGTATTGACGTTTTAACAATATTTGTTCTTCCTATCCAGGAGCATGGAATATTTTTCCATTTTCTTCTTCTATTTCTTTCATAGGCTTTCTATAGTTTTCAGCGTATAGATTTTTCACATCTTTGGTTAGATTTATTCGTAGGCATTTTATGGGTTTTGGTGCAATTGTAAATGGGATCAATTCCTTGATTTCTCTTTCTGTTGTTTTATTATTGGTGTATAGGAATGCAAACAGTTTCTGTGCATTGATTTTTTATTTTGCAACTTTGCTGAATTCATGCATCAGTGCTAGCAGTCTATTGGTGGAATCTATATTCCATATAGAGTATCACATTATGAGTATGTGAAGAGCGAAAGTTTGACCTCCTCCTGGATGATTTCGATGCCTTGTATTTCTTTGCCTTGTCTATTGCTGAGGCTAGGACTTCCCGTACTATGTTGCATAACAGTGGTGAGAGTGGACATCCCTGTGTTGTTCCTGACCTTAGGGGGGAGCTCTCAGTTATTCCCCACTGAGGATGATGTTAGCGTTGGGACTTTCATATAAGGCTTTTATGATCTCGAGGTGTGATCCTTCTAGCCCTACTTTCTTGATAGTTTTTATCATGAAAGATTGCTGTATTTTGTCAGATGCTTTCTCTGCATCTAATGAAAGAATCACGGGGCTCTTGTCCTTTCCTTTATTGATGTGATGAAC
>NW_021885381.1:0-680 GCF_006229205.1 Suricata suricatta
TGGCTAGTTTGCAAATGAAAAGAATGCTCTGGGATGAGTCCTTTGCTTTTTGGAAGAACTAACTGGCTAGACCTAGGCAGGGCAGTGTCTCCAACCCAGAAAGGGACTTTTTTTTAAGATGACAAAATGACATAATATATACAACCTAAAAAATATATTCAATGACACACTGGAAAGGGAGAGAGATGAAGAAACAAGACTTACTGACCTAGGTGTTGGGAACACAGATCTGAACCCAGATCCTTGTGTTCCTGAAGCTCATCCTCTAGCGGGAGCAACAGAAAACAGAAAATGAGGCAAGATGTCCTTGGGTAGAGATGGGAACTTTGAAAACAGGAAAGCAGAGTCAGGTGCTAGAGCACACAGTAGGGGTGGGGAAGCCATTTCAATACAGTGAGAAAAGAAGTCTCCTTGAGGAGAGAGCATGGAGCAGAGACACCCCTGCCTGGAGGGGGAGCTCCATCTGGAAGAGCACCAGGGAGAGGAGGCGGCAGGTGCGAAGTGCTGAGATGGGAATGTGAGGGGAGGTGTGAAGAGCAGGGAGGCCAAGGGAGGACATGGAGAGGGTGACATGGCCAGGGCCAGACCCTGAAGGCTTATGTAGCCCACAGGAGAGCTTCCGGAATTGTTCTACATTTAATGGGAAGACACTGAAGAATTGAGGGAATCAGGGGACACAA
>NW_021885382.1:0-680 GCF_006229205.1 Suricata suricatta
TGTTATTGAAATCTGAGTAAGAGGGAGAAATAAAGCCTTTATTATTGTGAGTCATGAACACCAGGACTCAAGAATTCTTCTCATAGAAAAAATATAGAAATCATGGTATCTTAGAAACACAATAATTAGATATATGAGACTCTGGGATGGGCAATATCTAACAAGGGACTCACCCAGCAGAAGACTCAATAAATGTTTCTTTCCTTCTTTCCTATCTCTTCAGTGTTTAAAGTATGTAAATAAGAAGAATAAAACAAAAAGAAGGATATTAGAATATGAAGTCGAGGAGGCATATGAATAAAAACAGGGAAGAGAGAACATCATAGAAAGTCTGAAGGAAGCTCTGCGATTAAATGTGAAAGACCAGGAGATTCCTCACATGGTGAGACATTTCTGAGGAAGCCACTGATTATGTGGTGACTTATGTCACATAACCAGGAGAATGTGATTTGAACTATTCATTAGATCTACGTAATTTTTACAATTTAAGTATGTTAAACCCCAAACATTCTGACTAAAGTATTATCTATGCCATACGGTATTATTGCCACATGTTTCTTCTCTAGAGCCAAGACTGCGTTGCAGACACAATCTGCCAGTCATTCTCTCCATATGCTGACAGAGAAGAAATCAACAGAAAAAGGGAGGGTGAGAATATGGTGAGTGGGAGAGACTCCTAA
>NW_021885383.1:0-680 GCF_006229205.1 Suricata suricatta
CCTCTCCCTCTCTGAGTCAATCTCATCAAATGCCTCAGGGATCTTGGGGAGCAGGGAGCAGTCACAAAAGTGAAAATGACTTATGTTCACCCATCTGGAGTACCTGGAAGTACTTGTCAGGCTTGGGTGAGGCTTCTTGTGGGACTGGAGGAGATGCCTCAGTAGGAGACAAGCCCCCCTGCTTCTCCTTTTGGGGGATGTGTCCTTGGTTTTTTCATTGGTAAGTGGCATGGTGATGGGAGAGTCCACAAGTTCAGGGGAAATAGAGATGGATGATAGATAGATAGACAGACAGAGAGGACGCACTGTGCACAGCCTGGTGGGCAGAAGAGGACGAGGGGAAGCTGCCCTCCTAACTGAGGGGCAGAGCTCACACCTGTCTCCTGGGGTCTGCCAGAGCTGTGAGGTCTGCAAACCTTCACCATATGAGGAACAGGGGCTGTGTGGACTGGCCAGGACATAGCGGGATGAGGGAATGGGCCCTAGTACAAGATCTGAGGCCCCCCTGCTGCCCACTAACCTCCCCCATGGGCACCTTCCTGAGGTTGGAACCACTCCCAGCAGAAGAAAGATCTGACTTCCCAAGTCAAGGTTGGCCTCTCTGTGGGCAGAGAGCATGCCTTCTCCCTGTGTTCTGAAAGGGGCCGTTGGGATGTGGAGAGGCCTCTAGGACCCCTCTG
>NW_021885384.1:0-680 GCF_006229205.1 Suricata suricatta
AATTCCTTAATGTGGAAGCTAAGGTTCTAATTTGGAGGGTTTTCTTCTTTTCTAATACATTATTTAAACACCTCTACTTCTCTTTAAACACTTAGAAGCATCTATTAAAATTTCATGGGTTAGTTTTCATTTTCATCATTGAATCCAATAACATTTTTCCTACTTTTTTTACAAGTGTTCCTGGAAGTTTAAATCAACTAAGTGACAATGTGTAAAGGAAGGCAGTTTCTTTTAATTTCTTTTTTATTTTTTTAAATGTTTTATTTACTTATTTTTGAGAGAGAGATAGAGAGAGAGAGAGAGAGCATGAGTAGGGGAGGGTCAGAGAGAGAGGGAGACACAGAATCCAAAGCAGGCTCCAGGCTCTGAGCTGTCAGCACAGTCAGATGCGGGGGCTGGAACTCACAAACTGTGAGATCATGACTTGAAACGAAGTTAAACTTTCTACCGAGTGAGCCACTCAGGCGCCCCAGGAAGGCAATTTCCTATATGTGACTATATGTGAATATATAAAAGAGTATGGGTTATAATTATATACCCAAATTTCTGAAATAAGTTTAATTCATAACTGTAATTTTTAGATCATATAACCATTCCAAATTGTTTCATGAACCAATATAAGGTTATTGTCTAGTGTTTATTTTACCCTCAACAAACACAGCTAGCATTTTTTCTTGCAA
>NW_021885385.1:0-680 GCF_006229205.1 Suricata suricatta
GGACAGTTAACTGGATAAGTCCTCCAGGTGCTCCCTTGATGCTAGATTCTATATGATGACTACATGAGGCTGACTTTACATTCATAATCAATTAAACAGTAATAAAGGTTGATACCTGCAACTCAAGAGTCATGAACCTATTATTGATCATGTCTAGTTATTTTTGTTTAACTTTTTCTTTTCACTGATAATAAAATAGGTTTTAAAGGCTATTTTTGTACATGCATATTAATATAGAATTAGACTTGATTGCAACTCTGTCTGTAAGCATTCCTTTCTGAATGGATTAAGGTCACTGTGATGTGTTTATCCCAAAGATTACTATTATGTTCAAATGGCTCACGAACAGCTAACTTCACTGTTGGAGTCCATACATAGAGCACAGACTCACAGGTCTGTCAAAAGAACAGTTGTCCTAATTTTACTGTAGATGTGTTTTCCACAGTTCATCTCAGGACTTATTTTCATTTGTCTTTATTATCCTTCCACAAAGAAAAATATAATTAATTGCTATAGTAAGGGTACTTCCAAAGTTAAGTTGCAAAGACCAACGATGAACTTATATATTTTATTTATTATGTCAGGTGGAAGTGTCAACATTATGGATCACAGAAACAAGACCAGAGTCACGGAGTTTATTCTTCTAGGATTTCAGAATGAGAAAGAAGTAGAAATTCTTC
>NW_021885386.1:0-680 GCF_006229205.1 Suricata suricatta
ATATGACTATAAAATTTCCAATTTTATAATTTCCAAGTATATAGAAATTTTATTGATTGCATTAAACTTGTTTATTACTGATTTTCTAAATTAACTTATTAGTTCTGGCATTTTAACTTTATTAGAATTTTATACTTGTAAAATCACATATATAATTTTACATTTTTCAATCTTCATATTTTTTTCAATTCCTTTTTTTAAAATTATTTTAATGCTCTTTATTTATTTTTGAGAGACAGAGAGAGACAGTGCGAGGAGGGGAGGGTCAGAGAGAGAGGGAGACACAGAATCCGAAGCAGGCTTCAGGCTCTGAGCTGTCAGCACAGAACCCAACGTGAGACTTGAACTCACGAACCATGAGATCATGGCCTGAGCTGAAGTCAGGCGCTGAACAGACTGAACCATCCAGGCACCCCTATGTGGCCATTTTTTTTTTTTTTTGTGCTTCTAATCTAAGGACAAAATCTTTAATTCTTCACCATTAAATAGGTTAACTAAAATTTTTTCATAGAGGCTTTTTCTCTTTTTTAAATGTTTTATTATTTTTTTTTAAAAATAGTTTATTGTCAAATTGGTTTCTATATAACACCCAGTGCTCTTCCCCACAAGTGCCCTCCTCCGTCACCACCACCTTCCTCCCCTCTCCCACTCCCCCTTCAACCCTCAGTTCATTTTCAGTA
>NW_021885387.1:0-680 GCF_006229205.1 Suricata suricatta
AGAATTAAATTTTCGCAGAATATTCCAGAGCAATCTTCTGTGGGCACAAAGTGACACAGTTGAGGTCACCTGCACTACACACGGAGCAAAGCATCAGGCAGGTGGCTGAGGCTGCGGGCACCTGAGTCCTGGGCACCGGCGGGGCCCTGCGCTGTCCTCCAGGTGCAGAAGCGCCCAAGCCTGGACCAGGGAAGGAGCCGGCCCTGCCCACAAGGCTCCCTCACACCCTCCTCCGGCGAGCCCCTCACTGTCAAGGCCTCCCGAGCCTCCTGCTTGTCCCTCCCCGAGGTGGGTTCTGTCCACCACCTGCAGCGGCCCCTGAGCACCTGCTTTCCCTTCCACCTGCCCCTGCCCTGCACCCTCTGGGCAGCAAGGCCCTTACGACCCTGGGCCTCTGCCCATGGGCTGAGGTTGCTTCGTCTCCATGCTCAGAGAAGGGAGCTCAGGGGCTCGGGGATGCCAGGGCCCTCCGAGCAGCAGTGCAGGGGAAGCGCCGGCTCCCCTGCGGGCACCACCTTCCTCAGTGCGCAGCTCAGACTACCGCCCTCAGCCGACATTTGGGCCCTTCACACCTGTCTGGAAAACCGTACCCTTTTTGTCAGCTTCGAGCATAGTCCTTGTGCGCAAGCCCGGGTCCACTGAGAGGCACACGCCGAGACAGGTGTCCTTAGACCGTGTCT
>NW_021885388.1:0-680 GCF_006229205.1 Suricata suricatta
CATGGAACATTCTCCAGAATGGATCACATACTGGGTCACAAATGAGACCTCAACCAGTTCAAAAAGATCAAGATCATATCATGCCTATATTCAGACCACACTCTAAGAAACTTGATGTCAGCCACAAGAAAAAAATCTGGAAAGCCATCAAATATATGGAGGTTAAAGAACATCCTGCTAACACATTAACGGGTTGACCAAGAAATGAAAGAAATTTTAAAAATACACGGAAGCGAATGAAAATAAAAACAGGATGACTCAGAACCCTTGGCATGAAGCAAAGGCAGTACTAAGAGGGAAGCGTATGGCAATACAGGCCTATCTTAAGAAGAAAGGTCTCACATACACAACCTAACCTTACACCTGAAGGAGCTAGAAAAGTTAACAGCAAATAAAGCCAAACGTCAGAAGAAGGGAAATAATAAAGATTAGAGCAAAAATAAATGATTTGGAAATTAAAAACAAAAACAGTAGAACAGATAATGAAACTAGGAGCTGGCTCTCTGAAAAAATTAACAAAATTAATGAATCAACCCGTAGCCAGGTTAATCAAAAAGAAAAGAGAAGGGACCCAAATAGATAAAATCACAAATGAACAAGGAGAGATCACAACCATCACTGAAGCAACAGAAACTATTATAAAAGAATATTATGAAAAATTATGTGCCAACCATTTGCAA
>NW_021885389.1:0-680 GCF_006229205.1 Suricata suricatta
CTCTCAATTCTATTCTATTGATCTTTATATCTATCCTTATGTTAGTACCACACTGCTTTGATAATTGCAGTTTTGTAAATTTTAAAATAAAATGGTGTGAGTCCTTTCACTTTGCTCTTCTTTTCCAAGACTTTTTCAGCTATGTTGGATCTTGGCAACTTTATGTGAATTTTAGGATCAGCTCTTTCATCTATGCAAAAAAACAATTTTTTTAAAAGGTTGTTGGGATTTCGATGGGAATTGTATTGAATCCAGAGATCCCTTTGGGAAATACTGCCATCCTAACAATACTAAGTCTTCCATTCTGAACACGGGATATCTTTCTACTCATTTATATCTTCTTTAATTTCTTTCAGTCATATTTTGTTCAGTGTACAAGTGTTGAGCCTTTCAGTTTAGATTTATTTGTAAGTATTTTATTCTTTCTGATGCTACTATAAATAGAATTGTTTTTTTTTAAATTTTCCTTTTCAGATTGTTCATTGGCAATGTATAAAAATACCACTGATTTTTTAGTTGGTCGTACAACTTTGTTGAATTCATCCATTAACTCTAGTAGCTTTTGTGGATTTTTAATGATTTTCTAGATATAAAATCATATCGTCTGTGAGTAGAGATGGTTTCACTTCTTCCTGTTCACTTTGGATGCCTTTGCTTCTTTTTTCTTGCCTAAGTGCTCT
>NW_021885390.1:0-680 GCF_006229205.1 Suricata suricatta
AGCTGGGCAGCCACCTGATAGACCAGCAACAATGACAAGGCCCGACACCCTACCTCCTATGGAGCACACCTGCTCTTCATGGGCTCTGCTCCTGGAAACACAGCCCAGATGAGCATAAACTGCCCACATCTGGAGCTGCCCTACCCCCCCCCCCGCTGCAGCACGCACTGCCACATCTGGAGGTGCCCCTACCCTCTGCCGTGGGTGTGCACTGCCCATCTGGAGGGGCTCTGACCTCAGACCATTACAGTGCCCACCCTACCCAACCACGCCCTCCTCTCAGCACCAATGTGGGTGTAGGGGTAAGTCGGTAATTAAGTCCCAGCCAGGAGGGGAGGGGCGAAGACCCTGGTAAAGGGGAACCCACCTTCCTCAGGGCTGATCCCAGCAATGGGCTGCAGCAAGGAGAGCAGGGGCAGGGCTTGGATGAGCGCCCGCCAGCGGGGCCCCATGCAGACAGCTCCCAGGGGGCATCCGGGTCACAGCCTAAACCATTGCAGCTGGGATAGGCCTGCAGCAGCAGGGCAGCTGTCCCCTGTCCTGGGAGGAGCAGTGAGCCTGGCCCTTAGCATCCTGACAACAGGCCAATCACGTGCGAGCTGCGGGGGGCGGTGGAGCTTGGGTCTCACCCACTCACTCCCTGCCCACCCCCAGCCCCCGCAGATGGACCTCCTACCTGG
>NW_021885391.1:0-1465 GCF_006229205.1 Suricata suricatta
GGAGAAGAGGAGGATTTATTTGCCTCGTTCCTTTCTATCTGCAGTGCTCTTTGATCAAGGTCCCTCAGGGCCCACCATCCAGTAACCCAGTACCCACTCAGGAGGCCAGATCCCATGGCTCGAGTGTCCAAGTACAGACAGAAAGAGCTAATTTTATGCAGGTGGCCCTCAGCATTTGGGTTTATGAAGCCAGAGAGATACAGGGCCTAACCTCAGACTCCAGGAAGCAAGGGAAACAGCCAAGGTGGCAGTGTCAGGAGAAAGATGGGCCCTCCAGGAGGTGATTCAAGGACTCTGAGAGGACTGTAAAGGCTTAGTCCTGTCTTGCTGTATTTTGGAAATAGTTGGCCATTTTATTACATCAAATTCCATTAACAGCATCAATAACAAAAATTTTCCCCACATCTATAAACATACATACAACAGACTATGAGAGATCTTATTTTATTCATCTGCTTCACTAACATCTGGCATAGTCACATGAAATGGGCATACTGATTACTGATGTGCAGGTTACAGTTAATTCCTGGAGCACAAAATGTACTTTACCCGTTACTGTCCCACTCAGGAAAGCACACTAGAATGCAAATCAATGAAGCAAATGTTATTAAAGAAATTACATTAAATTCTCACTCTGGTTTTTTTGGGTTTCTTTTTTTTTTAGAAAACCATGTACGAACATCAGTAGTTTTGAGGGGAAAAAATCACTTATGAGGTACGTGGGTGACTCAGTCCATTGAGCATACAATTTTTTATTTCAGCTCAGGTCATCATCCTAGAGTCATGGGACTGAGCCCCTCATCAGGCTCCACACTGAGTGTGGAGGCTGCTTAAGATTCTCTCCTTCTGCCCCTCTCCCCTGTCCACATTCTCTCTCTCTAAAAAATAAAAAAAAATTTTAATCACTTACAATTTATGTCTCAAATGATCATTCTATGTTGTATGTAGAAATGCTGACTAGGGGCACCTGGATGGCTCAGTCCGTTGAGCGTCGGATTTCGGCTCAGGTCATGATCCCACGGTTTGTGGGTTTAAGCCCCAGGTTGGGCTCTGTGCTGACAGCTAGCTCATAGCCTGGAACCTGCTTCTGATTCTGTAACTCCCTCTCTCTCTCCCCTGTTCACGCTGTCTCTCTCTGTCTCTCAAAAATAAATAAAAAACATTTTTAAAAATTTAAAAAAAGAAATGCTGAGGGGCACCCTGGGTGGCTCAGTTGGTTGAGCATCTGACTTCAGCTCACATCATGATCTCATGGTTTGTGAGTTCGAGCCTGCATCAGGCTCACTGCTGTCAGCATGGACACTGCTTTGGATGCTCTGCACCCCCCCTCTTTCTCTCTCTCTCTCTCTCTCACTCACTCTCTGCCTCTTCCCCACTCATGCTACCTCAAAAAGATAAACATTTTTAAAAAGCACTATAAGATACCACTCCATACCCATTATAAGGGTATTAATAAATAACAAAT
>NW_021885392.1:0-680 GCF_006229205.1 Suricata suricatta
AAGTTCAAACCTAAATTTCAGGAACTAGAAAACTGAAGAACAGGAAAAATGAGTGTTTAGTTCAAAGTTATTCACCTTGATTGGCAAACCACTGTTTCTACTAAATTATAATGTGTTATCTTTAGAGTGATTTCTCTTTCAGATATTATGTAAGCTTACACATATTCTTTTTTAAATTTCATTTATTTTTAACTGTTTTTTTTTTTTTGAGAGAGAGAAAGAGTGAATGAGTGTGAGAAGGGGAGGGGCAGAGGGAGAGGAAGAGAGAGATCTCATAAAAATAAGATCATGACCTGAGCTGAAATCAAGAGTCAAACACTTAACTGACTAAGCTACTCAGATACCCCAGTTTATAGTTATTATTTTCTTTTAGGGGTGGGGTCAGGAGAGGAGCAGAGAGAGAGAGAGAATCCTAAGCAGGCTTCACATTCAGCGTGGAGCTTGATGTGGAGCTTGCTCCCATGAACCTGGGATCATGACTTGAGCTGAAATCAAGATTCAGGTATTCAACTGACTCAGCCACCCAGGTACCCCTACAAATATTCTTAACCTTGACTTTGTCATATTTGTGTTTTCCTTAGTATATTTACTTTCTCTTCATTACTTAGTTGGTCTCTCTGTCTTTCCATGATCTATGAACATTCTAACATAAAATATTTTAAAGGACAAACTGAAATAGT
>NW_021885393.1:0-680 GCF_006229205.1 Suricata suricatta
AGTTGATTTTTGTGTATGGTGTAAGGAAGTGGTCTAGTTTCATTCTTCTGCATGTGGCTGTCCAGTTCTCCCAGCACCATCTGCTAAAGCGGCAGTCCTTTTTCCATAGGATACTCTCCTGTTTTGTCAAAAATTAATTGACCGTACATTCGTGGGCCCAGTTCTGGGTTCTCTATTCTATTCCATCGGTCTATGTGTCTGTTTTTGTGCCAATACCATACTGTCTTGATGATCCTTGACCTCAACCACAGCAATTGAACATAAAGGGACGGAGAATATCTATCATGTGCCTGGAAGCCAAAAGAAAGGTGGAGTAGCCATACTTATATCAGACAAATTTGACTTTAAAGTAAAGGTAATAACAAGAGATGAAAAAGGACATTATATAATAATGACAGGGTCTCTCCATCAGGAAGAGCTAACAATTATAAATATCAATGCGCCAAACTGGGGAGCACCCAAATACAGAAAACAATTAATCACAGACAGAAATCATCTTATTGATAAAAATGTGCTAATTGCAGGGGACTTTAATACTCCACTGACAGCAATGAACAGATCAATCAGACAGAAAATCACTAAATAAACAATGGACCTGAATGACATATTGGAACAGATGGAACTGATAGATATATTTAGAACTCTGCATCCTGAAGATAGGAAATTCAACTTCTTTTCAA
>NW_021885394.1:0-680 GCF_006229205.1 Suricata suricatta
AAGCCTCCCTTAGTTAATGTCTACTCTTCCTTCAGATTGTAATTCAATCTTTTTTTTTTTCTGTTTTTTTATTTATTTTTGAGAGACAGAGAGAGACAGCGTGAGCAGGGGAGGGGCAGAGAGAGAGGGAGACACAGAATCTGAAGCAGGCTCCAGGCTCTGAGCTAGCTGTCAGCACAGAGACCGACGCCGGGCTCGAACCCACGAACTGTGAGATCATGACCTGAGCTGAAGCCAGACGCTTACCCAACTGGGCTACCCAGGCGCCCCTTTAGTTCAATCTTAAGGCCCTTAAGGCAGGCTTTTCCGGCTTTCCTACCTTGGAGGCATTGCGTAGCTCTCCTTTGATGTACTTATCACAGTAGTAATTTAGCATGTATTTTAAAAAATTTATTTATTATTTGAAAGAGAGAGAGAGAGAGAGAGAGAGAGAGAGAGCATGGGGGAGGGGCAGAGAGAGAGGAAGAGAGAGAATCCCAAGCAGGCTCCATGCTGTCTGCACAGAGCCTGATGCGGGGGTTGATCCCATGAACCATAGCATGACCTGAGCCAAAGAGTAGGTTGCTCAACCAACTTAGCCACCCAGGAGCCTTAATTTTGCATGTAGTAGGAAGGCTGTTTGATTCCCGGTATTTCCTGGATGACCAGCAAAGTGCCTGTAGGATGGGAGACACTGAATA
>NW_021885395.1:0-680 GCF_006229205.1 Suricata suricatta
CCCAGCTCTCCCTGGCCCCAAAATCTGTCATTGTAACACCATGCTTTATACCAATGTAATGACTTCTTAAATTAGCAAGATTAGCTAGAACAATTTATATAAATAGTGAGAAGTTTGGATTTTGTTCCAAGCAAAATAGAGTTCCTAATATATTTTTAGAGAGAGTAGTGATGTGATGAGGCACGTGTTTTAGAAAGGCATTTCTAGCATTCCTCAAACCCATGCAATCATATCTGGAACTAGCTGGAAACTTTAGAGTGCAGCCTGCAATCTGAATGACAGTGACTTGCTTCTTTGGCTCTTATATGTTAGAGGCCATTTGGTCCAGCTTCCCTCTAAAGAAAGCTATGTTTTCTATAACATCTCAAATACAGGGTTAGAAATGCAATTAATATCACCTTTACTTGAAATTTGAATGTGTCATTTTAGACCACACCTTCTGCATGGCGATTTTCATCTCCATGTTTCTCAGGGTATAGATGAGAGGATTCAGCATGGGGGCAATCACAGTGTAAAACACAGAGATTTCCTTATCCTTGTTCTCACTCCCCGCAGGGAGAATATAAATATAGATACAGGGCACGAAGAATAAAACTACCACCATTATGTGAGAGCTGCAGGTGGAGAGAGCTTTGCGTCGCCCTGTGGAGGAGTGGGTCCTAAGATTATATAGTATGAGT
>NW_021885396.1:0-680 GCF_006229205.1 Suricata suricatta
GCGGTAGGAGAGAGAGCAAGAAGTGGTTTTGTTTTTTAATTTACTTATTTACTTTGAGAGAGAGAGAGAGAGAGAGAGAATCCCAATGCAGGGCTCGAACTCACAAACCATGAGATCATGACCTGAGCCAAAATCAAGAGTTGGACACTTAACTGACTGAGCCACCCAGGTACCCCAAGAAAGGGCATTTGGGGTGATTGAGTTTGAATTTCCAGAATGGCCTAATCAGAGAGGTCCTCAAATGACGTCCAGGAAGACTACCTGGGGCATGAAGTGAAAATGTCCCTTGTGAGGGAAGGAGCATCTCTAAATTCCCCTTTCCCTTTTCAGTGCTGAGAGCAAAGTCTGCATGGAGCTAGTCTCCAAAAACCTTGTTAAATGAGAAAGTGACTCGGAGCGATGTGCATTCATGTGGTGGCTGAGGTTCTCAGAAAAGGTTAGCGAAGCGGGCTGGAAAGCAGGGAGCAGTGTGCCCCGGGGTGGCCGCAGACTGCCTGCAGGGGCTCCCTGGGAGGGGTCTCCGAACCCCACCCAAGCCCCACTGATCCCCACTCTCGCTCTCTGGTGACCCCGAAATCTGAGCATGCGTCAGGCTGCCTGAGACCCTCAGAGGCATCCTCCAGTTTGAGGACCACAGTCCCAAGACAGAACTCGAGGGAAAGGGGTGCCCAAGGTCACAT
>NW_021885397.1:0-680 GCF_006229205.1 Suricata suricatta
TAAAGGCACATGCACTACCAAAATTCAAACGGGAAGAGATAGAAAATCTGAACAGACCCATAACCAGTGAAGAAATCGAATCAGTTATCAAAAATTTCCCAATGAAGAAAAACCCAGGGCCAGATGGATTCCCAGGGGAATTCTACCAGACATCTAAAGCAGAGTTAACACTGATCCATCTCAAGTTATTTCAAGAAATAGAAATGGAAGGAAAACTTCTGGACTCATTCTAGGAAGCACATATCACTTTGATTCTTAAGCCAGATAGAGACCCAACAACAAAAAAAAAAGAACTACAGGCCAATATCCATAATGAATACGGATGCAAAAATACTCAATAAGATACTAGCAAATCAAATTCAACAGCATATAGAAAAACTTATCCATTATGATCAAGTGGGATTCATTCCTGGGTTAGGAGGCTGGTTCAAAATTCGCAAATCCATTAATGTGATACATCACATTAACAAAAGGAAAGAAATAAAAACCATATGATACTGTTGATAGATGCAGAAAAAGCATTTGACAAAATACAACATCTCTTCTTAATAAAAACCCTCGAGAAAGTTGGGATAGAAGGAACATACCTAAACATCATAAAAGCCATTTGTGAAATGCCCACAGCTAATGTTATCCTCAATGGGGAAAAACTGAGAGATTTCCCCCTGAAATCAGGGACA
>NW_021885398.1:0-680 GCF_006229205.1 Suricata suricatta
ATGGAGGAGGGCACTTATGGGGAAGAGCACTGGGTGTTGTATGGAAACCAATTTGACAATAAACTATTTTTTAAAAATGTTAACAACAACAACAACAACAACAAAAACAACAAATAAACCAACAATAAAATAACACTAAAAAAACCAAACAAACTAGGAGCCTGATTCCAAAGGGAAGAAAAAAACGAGAGTAGAAAGAAAAAGAAGGGAAAAGAGAAGGAAAGAGGAGAGGGGAACAAAAGGGCAACTAAGTAACATAAAGACCAGAGGACGGTTGCCTGTTGGTCTCTGGGACTGGTGTCTGTCCTGGACTGGAGGAGAGGCTGTCTGGATTGGTCACTGTAAATCTCACTCTGGTACATAAGGGGTTACCAGACACAGAAGGAGGGCTTTGGTGTAAATGGGTCCTGCCTCCACTGGGGGGCCACTGTCCTGCTCCCTGATAGACCACCATGTGATGATGGGGAGGAAAATGGCAACGCCCCAGTCTTCCCCCTGCCCCCATCAAGTGTCCCAAACCATGCTGTTCAGGTGGTCCTCACAGAGCAGCAGAGGAGTTCGGCTCCACAGTGTCTTGTGCTTCCCAGGCCCTGAGCTGTGATTCCAACCACGAGGTCTTAAAGGATCCTGCTCAGAGCACCCTGGTTCTGGGGTACTGCCACTTTGCCCAGCTGACAAAG
>NW_021885399.1:0-680 GCF_006229205.1 Suricata suricatta
TCATTGTGGTTTTAATGTGAATTTCCTGAATAATCAAAGATGTTGAGCATTATTTCTTGTATTCATCATCCAGTGGTATATAATTTTTTGTGAAGCATCTGTTCCAATCATTTCACCACTTTTAACTGGATTGTCTTCTCATAACCGGTTTATAAACAATATTTTTACATTTTAGACACAAACTCTTGTCAGCTCGTATATTGTGAATATTTTTTCTGGTCTATGGCTTCCCTTTGCACTTATTTAATGGTGCCCTTCTGAGAGAAAAAAGATTTTAATTTTGGTGATTCACAATTTATCAGTATTTTTATTTTATAGTTCCTACTTTTGTGGCCTGAGAAACCATTGCTTAATCCAAATTGGCAGATTTTCTACTGTTTTCTTCTAAAAATTCTATACTTGTAATTTTAATGTTTATGCCTATTTTCTATTTACAGTGCAATTTTGTGTGTTGCATAACTTAGGTATTGAGATCCACAGGCATACCCAGTTGTTCCTAGAATATCCATTGAAAGGCTATCCTTTCTCAATTGAATTGCCTTGTGCTTTTGTTAACAGTGTCATAATTATGAGCCTTCTTCTTTCTGCTGCATATTCCTCTATTCTAACAATAACATGCTGTCTTTTTTTGTTCTTATTTAAATTCCAGTTAGTATAAAAGGTAATATTTCAGGTATACA
>NW_021885400.1:0-680 GCF_006229205.1 Suricata suricatta
TGGGCTCCGTGCTGACAGCTCAGAGCCTGGAGCCTGCTTCAGATTCTGTGTCTCCCCTCTCTCTGCCCCTCCCCTGCTCATGCTCCATCTCTCTCTCTCTCTTTATTTTTAAACAGTAAAGTCCAGCTTAGGAAGTGAGGTCAAAGTCATCCCCCAGATGGGACTCACCACATCTACCTTCGGTGGCCATGCGGGGCAAAAACGTGCCCTCAGCGAACCTAGGATTGAAGGGAGCCACCAGACTGAAATAAAGCAATTTTTGGAAACTGAAATGCCAAGAGCACTCAGAATGCATCTCTTATAATGAAATGAGAGCGTGAAGCTCCCACCCTAACATCTATCCCAACTGCACTGCAGAACATGGAGATGTTTCTAATTCTTATTAAACCATATGGAAAAGCCTGTAAACCATGAATAGCGTCAAAGTTGCAGAGCTACTGAGCAAGAGGGATGGGACCAGGCTAAGTGGCCTCGTTTTCCTGTCCTCTACTGTCCTTTGGCCTTCCCACTCTCCTCTACCATTTGCCCAGCATGAAACTCTGCCAGTTCTTGTCTTCCCTGGCCTGTTTGTGATGAGCCTTTGCCCGCATGGGCACACATAGTCATTATGGTGCATTTATTCACCACCATTGGTATGCGGTGTGGACGCCACTGAACTGTGGTTCCTCCCTTCTCTTCCC
>NW_021885401.1:0-680 GCF_006229205.1 Suricata suricatta
TGGTCTCTTTGTTGCAACTGATGAAGCAATTTTGATACATGATTATTATTAACTACAGCCCATAGTTTACGTTAGGGCTCACTCTCCGTGTTGTTTACGTTCTATGAGTTTTGAAAAATTGTTTTATGCCTTCGTTTAAAAATATATTATTGGGGTGGGGGGCACCTGGGGGGCACAGTCGGTTGAGCTCTGACTTCAGCTCAGGTCACGATCTCACGGTTTTGGAGTTCGAGCCCTGCGTCAGGCGCTCTGCTGTCAGCACAGAGCCCGCTTTGGATCCTCTGTCCCGCACTCTCTCTGCCCATCCCCAGCTCACACTCTCTCTCAAAAATAAATAAAACACTTTAAAATATATAATAATTATTATTATTATTTTAAATCCAGAAGCAACCGCAGGCTCCGTCAAGTCACCAACACGGACCACACAGGAAGCAGTGGGAGGCCCCCACTCGACAGCCCCACTTTCCAGAGGTAACGTGAATGCAGCCGCCGTGTGTCCGCAGACTGTCCCGGCAGGAAGTGCGCCGTAGCTGGCCATCCCCATCGACTGTGCTCCCTCAGGTCTGTAACGGCTCAGAATATTACCCACGAACGTTCAGACGACTGCCCAGACTGTGTGCTTCCGGTCAGCACCGAGCGGACACTCGGGTCCGTTCACCTTGAAGCACTCGGGGCAACAG
>NW_021885402.1:0-1465 GCF_006229205.1 Suricata suricatta
TAATGTCCTCACTCTTCATGGTTCTCTGAGATCACAACAAAGTCAACTGAGCAAAATGATGTTTCTTTCTCAGACTTCCTTGGATATTCTAGAACTTGTCATTTTCAGTGACGACTATTATATTCACTCTGTATTCCTCAGATCTTAAGGTCTTTTTCTCAAGTGTGGTTTTAAAAATTACAAATGCTTAGACTTTCACTAACACAGTATCACTAAAAATAAACAAATTTAGCTTTTTTTTCCACCAAAGGAAGGAATGTGATTTCCCAAAAAGCTAAACTAATATGTGTTGCTTCAAATAATATTTTAAATATATGTTTATTGATATACATACCCATATACATATGTGATAGATAGATATTATATAATATTTAAAAAATACATAATATTTGTGAACTCCAAATCCAAGTCTTGAAACTCAAAAGTGTACAGGAAAATGCTATTCAAAATGCCAACCAGGAATATAAATGCTAGTCAATGAGAATGTGGAGCCAGAAGTCAATCTACGTATTTGTTTACATTTCTTTTGAAAATTTCTAAACTGCAGTGTATTTTGAGATAAGAAGCTAACAGTAATTTTTTCACATTCATTTATTTTTGAGAGACAGAGCATGAACAGGGGAGGGGCCGAGAGAGAAAGAGACACAGAATCTGAAGCAGGCTCCAGGCTCCGAGCTAGCTGTCAGCATGGAGCCCAATGCAGACTCCAATCCATGAACCGTGAGATCATGACCTGAGCCAAAGTCGGATGCTCAACCGACTGAGCCACCCAGACACCCCAGAAGCTAACAGTAATTAAGTTTTCTTTCTGTTGCTTATAATCTCAGAATGCCTCGAGGCCTTATATAACAAAGTTACACACCTAAAAAATATCCTAAGTGATTACAGTCTCCAGACCCCATTTTGCAAGACCTAGACACTTTAAGGGACCTGTCCAAGATGAAAGTAGGTGACAAAGCCTTGATTTGAACCTCTGACTCCAGTTCTGTGCTGAAATACACTGATTATGTTACAGAGAAAGATTAATGTGTTAGGACTCCAAGGTGTAAATTCTTTTAACATCATAAAACTATATATTTACCTCTATATTAACCTACTTTTATAATTGTTCGAGTAAATTTTGTGTTGATTAAACATTGTGCCATATTCAAGGTAGAAGAAAGATGTTATGAAAATTGTCCCCCTAAAAATTCTACTTTATTATGATTCCTGAATTCTGTTTACCCAGATGCTTAACTCTTGAGTAAAACACAGATGAAGGGGAGGGAAGGGGAGGCATGGGAAAGGCTCTGAGCAAAGGTATGAGATCAGGATGAATTCCTGTTGAATGAATGAAAATAGATTAGTATTGAGGAATTCAATCCAGGCTCTACAGGCGTCCTTCAGATTCCAAACACAGTAGCAGCAGCATCTATCTGGAGACTAAAAGGAAAGGACCTGAGTCTGAGTTTTACCTACTGGCTGC
>NW_021885403.1:0-680 GCF_006229205.1 Suricata suricatta
GGCAGGAAGTAGGTACTCAACGGGGAATGAATGAAGGAGATTTTAGTCTACCTCTTCATCAGAAAAGTCTTCGCTGTGTGGATAAAGGCTCTTATTATTGGCTATCTTCACCATTTGTTTTGGATATTGCGGGTTAGCCTCTTAGTCTTTTCTGATTTTTGAGGTGTTTTCCATAGTTTTGATTGTTACAATAGAAACTATAGTTTTTTTAAAAGTCACTTGAGCAAGATGAATCGAAAAATGAGATATTTTTACTTTCTGCTTTGTGGATATACCTTTTTGTCCCTTAAAGCCACACATAGTGTATGAGACGGAGCGCGGATGTGGGGGGGCCAGCGCCTGCGCTGCTGACTGAGGCCCGGAGCCTCCCCGGTGAAATGGAGACCTCGCTAATTCTGCGTCACTGTGGCGACGGTACTCTAAATTACTGTGGAGTTGCTAGTTCTCAGTATCTTTGTTGCCCCTCCCTCTACCATGATGCTACGTTAAGTAACATCGAAGGATTACTTTGTAACTGTTGGCACATTAAAAATCTGGTGATCTGGGAAGTAGAAACATATGTTTCCCTCAGTTTCGCAGGATTTATGATTCACTCTTCCTGGTAGTGTGTTGTTTGTTTCGTATCTTAGAGATTCGTGTGTGTGTGTGTGTGTGTGTGTGTGTGTGTGTGTGTGTGTGTG
>NW_021885404.1:0-680 GCF_006229205.1 Suricata suricatta
TGATTAAAAGGTCTAGTTTTTTAAGGCGGGTTTTTTTCCCCTTCATATTTCAATAGAAAGTATTTTTTTATTCTCGACCCCACACAAGTCACCCAAGAGATCCAGACATTCGCACGCTGAGCAAACACGTGGGAACATTTGGCCCACAGGCAGGCAGGTGGCTGGGTGGTGGGGCCACCGCTGGGCCAGAGCCTGCCAGCTGGCCCGCGTGCCTTTCCTTCACCCGCGGCGGGCCCTCGCTGCCCACGGCTCAAGTACAACGTGCCAAACTGCCCAGGGGCTGGCGGGGTCCGTCCTGATGACCACCCTCTTCCTGTGCCTCTCCTCTTTCTGCCCTGCCCTGCTTTCCTCTCCTGAAAAGCCCATCACCTTTCTCCGTGTCAGAGCCCCCTGGTGCCCCTGTAGCCTGGGATCTCGCTTCCTGCAGGACAAGGGAGGGACTCAGAACCAGCACTGTGAGCACTTTGAGCCTTCCTGGGTCCATGGTGGGGTCTGGTCCTCCCCTCAGCCCCACGCCCTCCTCCCCTACTGCTGCCCAGCAGCCAGACAGGTAGGGGCTACTGTGCCTCATTCTCAAGAGGACACTGCACTCCACCTGACTCACCCCTGCTGGGACAGAGGAAGGCGGGGCCCACACAGAGGGCAGTGAGCCCAGGCCAGCCTTGGGCCCTGTGGAGTGG
>NW_021885405.1:0-680 GCF_006229205.1 Suricata suricatta
GATGGCTGTGGTGACTGGGTGACTGAAACACCTTTAGCCACGGGTCCCAGGCTTTCAGGTGAACCGAGGTCCACAAGGTCCACAAGAGGAACACATGTGACATGTTGGGGCGGTCAATAGATGATTTTAAGCAGTTCAGGAAATGAACTGAAGGTTTTTTGTTTTTTTTTTTAATTTTTATTATTTTTTTCAAATGAATGCTGGCTTTAGAAAGCAAATATCTAGGTAGGAAAAAGGGATGAGATGTTAAAATCTTAGGACAGAAGGAGAAGAATACAATGGAGGTAAGAGCCTCAGCTATGCAGGCGTGGGAGAAGGCAGGTGTTTGGGGAAGGCAGGGCTACACGGGAGACAGCCCTCCCGGCCTGGGTTTGCCGTTTCATAAGTGGGCAGAAATCCTCGAGCTCTCTGCCCCATAGCTTCCTTATCTAAAGAGTAGATTAAATGGCTTGTTCTCAGGATCAAGCAAGATCAGTAACATGGAGTTCCTGGGACCTAGGAAGCCTTGACGAATGGAAGCTAATTATTATTATTATTTTAAAGTTTACTTATTTATTTGGAGAGAGAGAGGAAGTGCAAGTGGGGGAGGAACAGAGACAGAGACAGAGACAGAGAGAGAGGGAGAATCCCAAGCAGGCCTCACACTGTCAATGTGGAGCCTGATGCCAGGCTCAAACTCA
>NW_021885406.1:0-680 GCF_006229205.1 Suricata suricatta
AGGCACATTAATAAGCCCATTTTGTAGATGAATATAATGAGGGCCCAATGAGACTAAATACACTGCATAAGACACACAGTGAATGCATGTTAGAGAGAGGTTTATGAATTCTCACAATGTAGTCCTAACACCAAGCTAAAGATCAGTACACTATGGTGGCTTTAAATTTCCTACCTTTCTTCTTTCCCTCCTTCCCTTCCCCATTTACTCACTCACCACTCACTCTGTTCAGTTCCCAGGCAGTAAGGATTAATCTGAAAAGGAGGATCTTGAAATTTTCCCCATTCAGTGACAGATCCAGAAGTGAACAGATTCTAATGAACCCAGCTGTAGAATTATCTAATACAGTACTTTCACTTGTGAATGATTACATTTCATCAGAAATTTCTTAAGAAAAAACTATTCCTAATATTTTTAATTAAGTACATTTAGCAATCTGATTGTGTATACATTTTTGTTAAGAGAATTATTTTGACTTTGCTCTCTAAATCAAAGTAGATAGCTGCCTTCTGTAAATCTATTTTGCCCTCTCTAAATCTATTAATTATTATTTAAAAAAATAGTTTATTATCAAATTGGTTTCCATATAACACCCAGTGCTCTTCCCCATAAGTGCCCTCCTCCATCACCACTGCCTCCCTGCCCCCTCCCCCTTCCCCTCCCCATTAAACCCTCAGTTC
>NW_021885407.1:0-680 GCF_006229205.1 Suricata suricatta
TTGGGAATGATAAAGAAAAAAAATACAACAGGGAAAGGACAAGAAAGAGAATACAATTGAACAGGAGGTAGTGAAGATGCCTACTCAGATAATTTTGAGAGGGAATCTATTATGAGTTCTTATGCTGTCAGATTGGTCAGATTGTTCTATCCACTTTTTATTTCATTTAGTGTAGAAACAGTTGGCAGTGTTTGAAATCTTTAGCAATTAAGATTTACTGAAAGGATGGGTTTGTCTTGGAAATTGTATCAATAAAAAGGAGGTGGAGAACATGACTATTAAAAGTATTGAATAGTGTTTTGTCTCTGAAGGTTGACACTAAACGATTCTCACTGAAAAAAAAAAAAACTGCAGGGAGGGCAAAAGGCAATATAATTACTTCAAAGAATCCGGTGATTACTTTTATAATTTTAGTGAAAGTCTTTCAGTGAAAGACATTTTTGGATGAGGAAATATGAAAAGGGAGAAACAGGAATAGCCACCTAAAAGGCACTTTTCACTTAGAAAAAGAAATTACTGAGGATATAAGAAATAGTCAAAGATATGTTATGGAGGTTGCTACATACTGAGAACAATGTGCAATGTGTAGACTATGCTGACAAGGAGAAGAAAGACTAAGGGCACTTTAAGCTTTGCACTCAAAGGAAGAGTAATAGTGTACAACCCTGTATTTTTGTGGG
>NW_021885408.1:0-680 GCF_006229205.1 Suricata suricatta
CCTCCCCCACTGGTGTTCTGTCTCTCTCAAAAATAAATAAACATTAACAATTTAGAGAGGGGTGCCTGGATGGGCTCAGTCAGTTGAGTGTCCGACGTCAGCTCAGGTCATGATCTCGCAGTTTGTGGGTTTAAACCTTACGTCAGGCTCTGTGCTGACAGCTTGGAGGCTGGAGCCTGCTTCAGATTTTGTGCCTCCCTCTCTCTGCCCTTCCCCTGCTTGCATATTCTTTCTCTCTCTCTCTCAAAAATAAACACTAAAAAAAAATTTTAGAGAATACAGAAATTACCGAATATAATATGTAACATTAAGGGAAGATTTCATTATTTGATGAAACGTGGGTGTTCCAAGTCCTCATAGTTAAAAACATGGTTGTAAAACCCAATATTGAAGTAGAATAACATGTGACTTTATTTAGAAGAGACAATGGTTAAGAGTTCAAGTTTCGAATGAGTTGTATATATAATCTAAGCCTCACTTTCCCTGTTTATGAAATGACGGGAATAACAATAAGACTTATTTTATGGGATTCTTCTGAGAAACAAGTGAGGTTATACAAGTAAAGCATCATCAATTGTCACCATTCCCGGTTCCTACAAAAACAGTATTATGAGAGGATTTTACTACATTCTAAGTACTTTAAATCTTAAACTATTAGTGAGGACACATATTTTTTAGGA
>NW_021885409.1:0-680 GCF_006229205.1 Suricata suricatta
GCACTAGAAATTCTTCATTCCTATTTTTCTCCTCATTCAAACAGTTATTTTCTATCTTTATATAACACTGATGTACATTGAATATTGCTAGCTGCTAACTGTCCCCTGATGTGCGTTCTTTTCTTTTCTATAATGACATAACTCCTGAATTTTAGCTGTGCATGCTGTTCCTTTTAACCTTTTTTTCTTTTTCCTTTTTCCCCCCCCCACTAGTTGGAATGGAGATGTCCTGGGCCACATGTGTGAACGCATCAGCTCGCTGATGGCAGAGCAACAAAATCAGGAGCCCGTGGCCATCCAGCTTTCTTTCCTAGGACTGCTCATACCTGGATCTAAGAAAAATGCACTCTACTGTATGTAAGCCATTGTGGTCCGGGGGTTTCTCTTGTCGCAAGTGAGTCTGTATCCTTAGTAGCACGAGCATCTACTATGTGCCAGGGGGTAGTTGAGCACATTATGTGCATTACCACATGTAGTCTCCATAACCTCTCTGTAACGCATGTCTCGTCATGATTGCCACTTTACAAATGAGTGAATCAAGGGATGGGGACTGAGGAGTTTGCCCAAAGCCACTCAGCTAATAAGTGGGAGAACTAGAGCCTCTGCTCTGAACCATCATGATGTAGATCCACTCAAGGATGACTCCGTTCCTTCCCTCATGTCTCACATATAATTAGGAC
>NW_021885410.1:0-680 GCF_006229205.1 Suricata suricatta
CCAGGCTCTGAGCTATCACCACAGAGCTCAGCATGGGGCTTGAGATCATGACCTGAGCTGAAGTTAGATGTCTAACTGACTCAGCCATCCAGGAGCCCCTGAACATATGTTTTCTAGCTGAGTACATTTCTCTCTCTCTTAGTTCTGATTTTTAAAAGTTTTTTATTTATCCTGAGAGAGACAGAGACAGTGTGAGTGGGAGAAGGGCAGAGAGAGAGGGAGAGACAGAATCCCAAGCAGGCTCTGTGCTGCCAGCTCAGAGCCCGATGTGGGGCTTGAACCCCTGAATGTGTGAGATCATGACTTGAGATGAAACCAAGAGTCAGACGCTTAACCGACTGGACTACCTGGGCCATTCCTGGTTTTGAGTTTTACACATACTTTAGTAGCATGTTATGATTGTTATCTACTTAGTGAGGTAAAAAAATTAAAATACATATATAAAAATGGATATTCATTTTGACCAAATGCCTTTTAAGTGAAAGAGACTTAATGCGAGCTATTTAAATATGATGGACATCGACAATTAAAAATGGTTGAAACATGCTAAGACAAAAAAGTAGGTGGTAATGGTAGAAAAAGAATCCAAAACAAAAATAAGAAATACATTTTTAAAATACACGTAAAAATCATTCTAGGGAGTATAAAAGTTGTCACTAATAAAATTGGTAGAAATAGTC
>NW_021885411.1:0-680 GCF_006229205.1 Suricata suricatta
AGGCTTTTAGAAATAAGATATCCTAGGCTTTTGAAGTTTTGTTTGGTAAAGAAAATTTTTCAAAGCTATTAATGACTTGCAATTTCCAAAAGGAGCTCAACACTTGAAGTTCTTCTATGATGTTTGCTGGAACGCTTCATCCAGAGTTTCACATAGCTGCCTCCTTTGATGATTTAGGTATTAGTTCCAATGTCACCATGTCACAGAGACCTTTTATGTCTACTCAGTCTAAGGTTTTCATTGTATTTGTTCTCTTTCACATGTATTTTGTTCATAGCTTTTATCACCTGACAATTTCTTGTTTGCTGTCTGTCTCCCCATTCCTAGAATGAAAGCCCCAAGAAGCCAGGGACCTGACTTATTAATCTACATTTCCTGCACCTAGAAGGGTGCCTGGAGTATAGTTGTGAGTACACAGCTGATGAACAAATGAAAGAATAATGTGAAAACCAGAAACTGGATTGAAAGTTGCCAAATAGCTATATTCAATAAGTAAATAAATAATGAATGGTATTATGGTTCTGTTTGTCTCAGTTAAGACAGACACCATTGTAGTTTTCTTCCCCTAGGTCATACAACACTGTGACCACTTACAGAACTTGGACTTCATTAGGATCTCTCCTCTTATATATGATCTCTTCTGTTTAGCTGTATGATTAACAATCTTGTAGGATACTTCT
>NW_021885412.1:0-680 GCF_006229205.1 Suricata suricatta
TCTTAGTTTTCAGTATACAGTTTTCTC
This sequence comes from Suricata suricatta, assembly GCF_006229205.1. Lineage (NCBI taxonomy): Eukaryota > Metazoa > Chordata > Mammalia > Carnivora > Herpestidae > Suricata > Suricata suricatta. Next base: position 28 of record NW_021885412.1, read on the forward strand.
ACCTCCTTGGCTTAATTTATTCCTAGGCATTATATACTTTTAATGCAATTGTAAATGGTATTGATTTCTTAATTTCACTTTCTGATTATTATTTCTATATATGCCTCAGACTTCTGTATATTAAGTTTATACCCTGCAAGTTTTCTTGAATTCATTTATTCTAAAAGCTTTTGGTGGAGATTTTAAAGATTTCCTATATATAGTATTATGTCATATGAAAATAGTGGTAGTTTTCCTTTTTTTTAATTCAATTTTATTACTAGTAATTGGTTTGTTCAGATTTTCTATTATTTTATGATTCAGTATCAGAAGATTGTGTGTTTCCAGGAATTTATCCATTTCTTCTAGGTTCTCCAATTTGTTGATATAATTGTTCATGGTAGGCTTTCATGATCCTCTTTATTTCAGTGTTTTGTTTTGTTTTTTAATTTTCTCTGTGGTTTCTTCATTGAGCTCTTAGTTGTTTAGTAGCATGTTGTGTTTGTGTTTGTGTTTTTCTAGGTTTTTTTGTCCTTGCAATTGATTTCTAGTTTGTTACCATTGTGGTTGGAAAAGATGCTTAATATGATTTAAATATTTTTAATCACTTGAGGGCTGTTTTGTGGTCTAATATCTCATCTGTCCTAGAGAATATTCATGTGCACTTGAAAAGA
>NW_021885413.1:0-1465 GCF_006229205.1 Suricata suricatta
GATACATGTGTTTATTTATTATCTCAATTAAGGAATGAAAAGCTGAAGGAGATGCTGATAACTGATTTATGTTGAAAACTCACTAATAAGATAATCTCCCTCTAACAGTTCAAAATTAATCTACAATATGACATCACAATTATAGAAACATATTTTATGAAGTTGATAACTGTTGACTCTCATTTGTTCCTATCCTATATTTTTATTTTGTTCTAAAATGTGCCCACAACATACCAAAGTTGAATACATGGTGGATTGAGGCTGAAAATTTTCAGGTGATGAGAGGTTGTTTACCAATATGACAGTTTCCCAATGGTTCTGAGCATTGAAATGTCCCGTGTTTCCAGGAAACTGATAGCATCACAAGAATTGAAGCACTAGGGGAGCCTACATGGCTCAGTTAGTTGAGTGTCTGACTCTTGATTTTGTCGTGGGTTGTGGAATTGAGCCCCGCATTGGGCTCCTCTCTAAGTGTGGAGCCTGCTTAAGATTCTGTTTTTTGCTATGCCCCTCTCCCCTGCTCATCATTCTTTCTCTCTCTTTCTCTCCCAAAAATACAATTTAAAAAAATTTTTTAAGAATTAAAGCACTAGATATTTGACCCTAACTGTAGCCCACCAATGCCAATATGCATCATAATGCTTTGCTGAGCCCAGAATGTTCAAAGAAATAATAGACTCTTCCATGCCCAGGTGCTTGGAAAACATAAACAGATCTACCTTGAAGTTTCAAGATCCATTAGCATAATAAAGACTTTAAGAAATCCCCAATTAATTTTTTAAATTGTGTTTAATTTTCTTAACTCCTGTAATTCAGATTTTCTGTTAGTGGCTCAGCACCATTCTTTGCTCTCCTGTATAACAGGGACTGAAAGCCAAGGAACACTACCCCCTGCAATCTCTGTAGTCTACCAGGGAGAGACGCTCTTGTGAGATTGACACGGCAGAAGAGAGACAGAAGCAAGTGTCTTGCTCCATTATCAGTGTGGGCAGATACATGAGCACTGAAGACATGAATCCCTAAGAGTTTCACTATAGATTACCCTCTTCTCCTTAAGGAGCTCATACAATAGTAAAAGGAAATATAATAATAATAACTGAAAATATTTATGAGTCTTTACTGTATACCATCATTTTCCAAGTTCAACCTCATAACAACCCTTTGGGGTAGGTCCTCTTATATAGGTGATAGGTATTGATATTTATTATATTGGAAAATAAAAGAATTTTATAAAACTTTCATTTTCAATGAAATTAAAAAGTTCATGTAAAAACTATAATCACAAATTATGCACAGGTATGAAAATAATTACATTTTACAAACAATCAAAAAATGCAATGAGATGAGTGCTATTGTTTCACAGTTTTGCAAACCTCTGTGGTAGATGATTTAGTGAAAGAGAGTTATTTCCTCACATCTATTTCTGCATTCAGTCTGTTGCAATATGCTATTGCATATTGATTGA
>NW_021885414.1:0-680 GCF_006229205.1 Suricata suricatta
AAGATTTGTTTTTCATTCTGCAAATATTTATTAAACACTATCTGTGCTTTACATGTTGTTTTGTTTAATGGGAATATAGCAGAGACTATTGCAGTCAAAGTACTTGTCCTCATTCAAGAATTATTCAGTCAGTATTTTTGATCATTTATAATATGCTGGTCAGCAAATTTACAATATCCTTAATTCTTCCAAATAGCATCATTACGTTATTTTCGTGCAGAGACACCAAATGGAGAAAAGGTAATTACTTGACCAAGATCCTATGCCAAGTGAAGGGCAGAATCATACTTTACACCCAGGTCAGCCCAAGTATAAAAATCAACTCTGAGGGCTGCTCTGAGTGTTGAGTGTCCAACTCATGATTTCGGCTCAGGTTATGATCTCAGGATTCATGAGTTCACACCCCACCCCACCCCCATCAGTGTGACAGTGTGAGGCCTGCTTGGGGTTCTCTCTCCCCTCTCTCTCTTTTTCACCCTCTCTCAAGTAAATAAACTTAACAAAAAAAAAGAATTTAAAAAAATCAACTCTTTCCATACCCACTACTGCTGCCTTTCTGGTTTTATTGATAGTTTTGTATATTGATTCAATTGCTTTCTTCTCTGATGTCTCAAATTGTGATATTGTAGTCACAGTTGCTGTTCTCTATTCCTTTGGACAGATAAACAGAAATACACTGT
>NW_021885415.1:0-680 GCF_006229205.1 Suricata suricatta
ATTTTTATTCCCTGGGTTTTTCCAAAGTGCAACCAATGTTGAGAACTTTTGCTTTGTACTAATAAGTTTAAACAAGATATGAAGATATTCTACAAAGCTTTTGAGCAACGAAGGGTGCCTGGGTGCCTCAGTCAGTTAAGCATGAGACTCTTGATGTTGGCTAAGGTCATGATCTCATGGTTCGTGAGTCTGAGCCTCACAACAGACTGTCGACAGCACGAGACCTGCTTGGGGTTTTGTGTCGACCTCTCTCTACCCCTCTCCTGCTTGTGCACACTCTCTCTCTCAAAATAAACAAATAAACTTTAAAAAAGTCATTTCAAAAAAGCTTTTGAGCAACGAGCCATCCTGAGGTGAGTGCTGTGAAATAAGAGCTTCATGTAAATGTGAAGGTTTATGTTCAAGTGTGTTTTTCAAAATGCTGCCATCTTCCTACTTCCTACTTCCTACTTATGTGATCTGAATGCTTTGAGTAGGTTGAACCATACGATATGCATTTACAAGACGGCTGGACATTGCCTGCAGCTAAAGGGCAATACCTATGGAGGCAAAGCATTGTTCAGGCAAGGAGGAGGAAGTACATAATCCTCTGCAGGTACCCCAAAGTACTGAGGAGGGGACAGAAGAAGAGCATGGATAATACAGGTTCTTCTGTAGTCAAGTCTCTTTTCTGTCATCCT
>NW_021885416.1:0-680 GCF_006229205.1 Suricata suricatta
GTCTGTACAAACAGTGAACATAGTGAGCCATGCTCGTCACTTAGGGAACAGTGGGACTCCTGAGGTTCAAGTTCCCAAATGCCAGCCAAGGACCAGCTATGCCAAAAAGCTTTTCTGAGGAGGCAATGAGGGGTCTGCTGTGATGACTCCTTTCTCCATACCCTCTCTGCTTCTCACCCCGTCATCACCCAAGACAGAGGGGAGCAGGGACATAGTGAAGAGTGGGTCTCAGGGAAAACAGTTCCAGTAAGGCCAGTCTCTCACTCTCCCTTCCAGATGTTGCTCTCAGGGCCATATTAGTGGTCTGGAGCAAGAGGAAACTCCAAGGGCAAGGTCCTGGACTTGGGTGATACAGGTCTGCCCCTCACTTTCCTTGGCTTCACTGGCTGAGGATAGGACCTGAGGAGGTTGTGCATTCTCTCAGAGTGCATGGCCCCAGGCACACATTCTCAATTCTCTACACCAGAGGGGTCATGAACTAGGTTCCTGTTGATTGAAACAGAACTGCAATTAACCTCTCATTGCCTACTCAAGGGGTAGGGCAAGGATGCCTAAACCCATCACTTAGGGATCCTGGCTCTTGCCAGAAATATTTAGGAGCCTTTGGGAGTTGTAGGTAAACAGAAGATGCCTGGGAGGAGGGATGCCAAGTTCCCTGACTCTTTCTGAGTTTTCATTTC
>NW_021885417.1:0-680 GCF_006229205.1 Suricata suricatta
GCCCTCGCTCCTCTCGCTCTGTTGGCCCCGACCCAGCCGTGGGTGCAATCCATTCACTTTCTTCTCTCTCTCTCTCTCTCGTAGACACTGAAGCCACCTCAGGGGAGGGAGCCTCCCAAGGCAGTAAGTATTTTCTCCTTGCTCTTGGCCCTCAGGACTGCCCAAAGGGGCTTCTGGGAGACACCTTGCTGTGGTTCAGAGTTGGGGCCTGAGGGTCTTTATGACATTGTGGCGACCTCAGAACAGCCTTCCCAAAGTGTGTTCCGTGGCACACATCCTGGAGCAGCAGATAAGTGTTCTATCAGCAAAGGGTTCCCCTGCCAAAAACCCCGGGGCAACCTTGGTTCTACCCAGATGATGGACGTGTTTCTTCGCTGGCAAGCACACGTGTGCACCGTTATCTTCTCTCTTCTTCCGACTCCCAGCTCCCGGGTGGGTCTGGGCTTCATGGCTGATGTTTGGGCAGCGCCGCTTCAGTGAGGGGTCCCAGTGGCACCCGGGCGCCACAGGGCCTCGCCGTCTGAGGACAGGGCTCTGCCTCGCTTTGCGCAGGCTGGGGCGGGGCCTGGCACATTCCAGCAGAACCGTGTGCCCGTGTCCATCGAAAGACAGCAGGCCCGCGCCGGACGCCAGCCCAGTGCCCAGCGCTAGGAACGGACCGATAAGTCGTGGTGCACTTC
>NW_021885418.1:0-680 GCF_006229205.1 Suricata suricatta
TTCCAGAAATCTGGGCTACAGTGACACTCCGATGACAGGTTAAACACACCTACTTGCCCTCTGCAAATGGTTTTTTCTCTGGACAGTTCTTCATGCCAAATAAAAAAATATGGCACAAAATAAAAAGAGTTCAAAACCAAAAGGCATCCCCAAAACATCCTTTTTTTCCTGAAATTCTTTATATATATATTATATATACATATATAATTATTTTAAATAAATCACAAAATAGTTACTTATCAAACTTAAAATATTAGATTATCTCTGTGTATAAATGCAGCATTGCAAATATGAGCTAACTCAGTTTTCTAGGAAGAATTTGCTTTATTAGAACTACAGGTTAAGACAGATACTCAATAATAAAACATATTCATCAATTCATTTACCCATTCAACGAATATTTATTGAGCACTTTTAAGTACCGGGTACTGATATTGATTTTAAGCACATAAAAAGTAATGAAGATACTTATCCTCAAGGAATTTACTGAAGACAGATACAAACCCAGAGAGCTATAAAACAGTGTCACAGCCACTAACACAGAAGCTTGGACAAGTGGGTGCCATGGCAAAGGTGTTTCAGGGAAGGGTGGAAGAGTAACGTTCAGAGAGAATGTGGCCTTGAAGGTTGAGTGGAATGTCACTGGGACAAGCGGTGGGGTAATACTTCAGGCAGAGGGC
>NW_021885419.1:0-680 GCF_006229205.1 Suricata suricatta
TGTCTTTTTTTATTTCCCTTCCTTCTCCCTACTCTAAACCGAAAAGATTTGTCTTTCTAGACCTTACTCCCAAACTGTTTCTTAAAACTTGCTGCTCACAAAAAATTTCCAAAGAATAAATAAGCTAACCAAATGGAACCAAAAACACTGAAGCTCCCCAGATCTCAAAAAATCCTTCACACTTGACTTTTTAATAATCATCATTCAAAACAGAACTATTAATAGTTGCCTTCTTGATCGCCTAGGCACTACTGGGCATCACTGTACAAAACATTTCTTTGGTCACATTTTTAAACCCTGAAATCAGGATGCTTCTTGTAATCTTTGTTAGTCAAGAGGCAGTCCTGAGCAGTCTTTCCTGCACATGCCTAAAACTTACAGAATGAATGGCCAATGCTTTCAAGAACACGCCAGAGATGGGACGCACACTTTATAGAGGGGTTGAAGGAGCTGGTGAAGCAAGCATGTTCAGTAACATTCCAGAAGCAAGACTCCAATATAGGCTTGCTGGATATCGTAATTAAGAGTCCAGCACCAATAAATTTTATTCCAGTTGAAGATGCTCCTAAGAAATGCCATACAACCAATACTCTCAAGAGCAAGCATAACTCTGAGTCAAAGAGTGATTCAGAAGAATTGGATTTTGAGTATAAAAAACTTTTGAGAATACCCTGCTTTAT
>NW_021885420.1:0-680 GCF_006229205.1 Suricata suricatta
AACATTCCAAAATGTAAGATAGTTGCAACTCCATCTTGACCAGTGTGAAGTATTTGCTCTCATGTTGCTTTGGTCCAACAGAGTAGAGCTGAATCAGTAAGAGTAAACTAAGTACCTAATCTTTCGCGAACAATTTAGATTGTTACTGGCAGCAGAATTATCCATGATGAATAGTTCTACTACAACAAAGTATAATAACAGTATTTTTCATGAACACATTACAGTATCAGATAAACTTCTTCTAAGAAAAATATGAAGGAACAAAAAAATGAAACAGCTATCACAAAAAAGTGTCTCCCCCATTATTATTTGAAGGGGTAAAAAAGGTGAGACTAGAGGTCTGATGATGCTAATATGAAAGGAAATTGAGTATTGTATTTATTTCTTATTTTATACAACTTTTACTCTTTACAAAAATGGTTAATAGTCATGCCCATAAAAGTGTAATCCATGGTATCTGAAAGCAAACACTCTGTAATTATTTAAAAGGGCCTTAAAAAAACTATAATACAAAGGTCTGTGCTCTATAAGCAGTCCTCCACTGTGCACTATAACAATAAGGCTTACTTTTAATACAAAGAACTAAGTGTTTGGGGGTTATGAACCACTGGATTTAACAAACATCATTTTATAGTTGCTTTTTGCATCTTTTTTGTTTTTGGGATCCTCCACTTCATCAG
>NW_021885421.1:0-680 GCF_006229205.1 Suricata suricatta
CAAGGAGACTCTCCTCTCAGGGAAGTCCCTATCCATCTTTTAAAGGTTTACACCTGACTAAGCCAGGCTCACCCAAGATAATCTCACTTTTGTTTAATTCACAGTGAACTGATTTGGTACCTTAACTACACCATCACTTTTTCCATATTATGTTCTCTAAAAGCAAATCACAGATCCTACCCATATCCAAGGGGAAGGCTTGGACACTTGGGGGTATGATGACTGTGGGGCCATCTTAGAATTCTGCCTACCACTTGCTAAATTCAGCAAGCAATTTTTGTAATGTTCTTTTTATTTAACTTCTTAGCACAAATCAATTCTGAGCCAATCAAAAAATTTATTTTCTTTTGAAAGAAATGTTTTGACCATAATACATTTCTGATTTCCTCCATCTCTATGATTTTTTTGCATACTCAACTTGCTATTTCCAGCCATTACATATTAAAATTTCTGAAGACTGTTTGCATTCTTCTTTTTCAAAACTACTCTTTCCATGAACAATCTAATTACACTCACAGCATCAATTATTTCTGTAATCAGATTCCTCACAAATTGGTACTTCCAACCCAGACCTCTCTCCATATATCCAAATATCTACTTGACAAATTCTCTGGTTTTCTTAAAAGTATCTCAAAGTGGGGTGCTTAGATGGCTCAACCGGTTGGTGTCTGACTTTGGCT
>NW_021885422.1:0-680 GCF_006229205.1 Suricata suricatta
CAATTTTTCTTCATCAGTTCTCAATTCTTTGACTGGCCTAGTAGTCGACCTATTATAAGACAGATTCATAAGAGAAAAAAGGCTTAAGTGTAGGAACATCAACAAGATGAGGATCAGGCAAATGATGCTTAGGTGCCATTGTGATGTATGGAGAGGTGTAGAGATTTAGAACTTCAAAGAGAGGGAAATACATTCACAGGAAAAAGGAAAGAATAAATGTTGGACAAAGAAATATTTGTCATGCCAGGCAGGAAACTCTTTTTAAAAGGTTCCTCTCTGGATCAGGGGAGGAGCCAAGATGACGGAGAAGAAAGGAGCCCTCTAAACTTCTTCTGCGACATCTATCGAACTGAGAAGGACATTACTCCCATCTGCAAGAGCAGAAGGAGAGGGGCACCTGAGTGGCTCAGTCGGTTAAGTGTCCAGATTTGGCTCAGGTCATGATCTCATGGTTCTTGGGTTTGAGCCCCGCATCAGGCTCTGTGCTGACAGCTAGTTCAGAGTCTGGAGCCTGCTCTGGATTCTGTATCTCCCTCTGTCTCTGGCCATCCCCTGCTCGTGCTGTCTCTCTCTGTCTCTAAAAAAAAAATTAAATAAAAAATAAAAAAAAAAAAAGAGCAGAAAGGGAAAACACAGACTCCAGAAAGAAGACAACCTCAAAGGTGTCTGAGTGAGTGAGT
>NW_021885423.1:0-680 GCF_006229205.1 Suricata suricatta
AGCCAATTAACTTTGGTATTTAAGTAGCTAAGTACATCTATCACTTCAATCTGTGTTCCTTAATTTGTCTATTGGCTTAACAAAGACTTGTGCATATTTAGAAAACTTCTCGGTTATACTTGAGAATGTTTGGTCCAAAATTAAATCTTTACACATGCCAGGGGATGATATGCAACTATCATGTCAGAAGTGCTTCAGAAAAACTCAAATCTAGGAGAGAGTAAGTGAGAAATTTAAATATATGATTTCTGGCAAGTTATATGTTTGACCTAAAACTGTGAACAGCAAACTTTGAGTGCAAACAGATTTGATAACACATTTCCCCCATTATCAGCCAAAGCTGACTGAAAAGTTTGACTTCCTCATAAATCAAGCTATTAAAATGAACTTCACTGCATGTAATTTTTCTGAAAATTTCTGCCTTTTCCATTTATTGATTTGGATGCATTTTCTAAATTTATTATTGGAAAAAGTTACATATTCACTTTCTCCTATTTTTAATAGAAGATAATGTTAGAAAATCATGAAAGTCTTTCAAAGTTGCCAAGTTGACAAATGACACTAAGAAGAAAATAGACCCTATGCAGAAGAATTAATTTTGACTTTCTAATAATATATTTGATGTAATTATAATGTCATGTTTGATAGATAGAGTCTTTTATTCCTCATTTATAACTTAT
>NW_021885424.1:0-1465 GCF_006229205.1 Suricata suricatta
ACACCTGCCCACAGCTGCTGTTGGGATGTGTGTGACACACCGAGCCCCCAGTGCCCCTTTACCTTCTCTCCGGCTCCGGACTCGGGGACGGGGCCTCTCCGCTCTGGCACCGGTGACACACGCACACGGTTCTCCTGTGCCGTCTGTGCACGTAGGATGTTTGGTGATGTCCGGCCTGTGCCCGCTAGATGCCCACAGCTCCTCCCTCAGTAGGCATCATGAGAGCCACTAAAAGTACTGCAGACATTGCCAAGTGTCCCTGACAAACATTGTTCGGCGAGAACCACAGAGTTTCATTCTCCGCCCACGCGGCCCACCGCCTGCTTGTGTAAATAAAGTTTTACTGGCAGCCTCGCCCCCGTCCTTCACCAGGTGCCGACAGCGGCTTCATCCTCTGACAGTGGGGGGTGGGGTGGGCCGCAGAGATGATGCGGAGGATTTACGGTCTGGCCTTCGGCAGGAAGGGGTTGCAGGCTCCGCTCTACACTGGGGTGTTATTGGCTTCAGCCAGCTTTGGGGGATTGGAAAATGGATTGTGAGTGATGGGGGCAGGGGGGAGGCTTGATAAGCTAATTAATTTATTTCTAATACACATTGGATGCTTTAAATTCATTAACGATATTCCATGCCACGAGGGGACGTGCTCATAAACCATCTGTGGGCTAACAGGCCACGGCGGACCTGCCTGCAAGCCCCCAGCGGCCGCTCGGCTCGGGAAGTGGGGGCCGCTTCTCCCAGACACACAAGCCCCTGTCTCTCCGGCCCGGTGACCCGCACAGACCAGGCGGGGGCGGAGGCCATCACGGACCGACAGGCCCCACGGCAGCGGAGCGTGCTTGTAGCCCAAAGGCTCCGGGGTTCGGGGTTTCCCTGGGCTCCTGGCAGGGGGCGGGCGGGGCCTCCAGCCACAACTCCCAGCGCGTTGGCGGAACCCACTGCTCCCTCTGCTCAGGAGGCCCCGCCCTCCTCTTCGGCCGCACCTGGGGCGACTCCTGCCTGTGTCCGTGGCTGCGGGTCCCTCCGGGACCAGGTGTGTCCTGGTGCCTGCTCGGGGCCTGTGCTCTCTGGACACAGACCTTTCTCCCTACCAGCCCGGGACCTGGTGACACGTGACGACCATGTGTGGCTGGCCTGGTGTCACCCCTCGCGCATGCTTGTGAACTTGATGTGAGGACAACGCAAGGGGTGGCTTCTCTGCACCCCCCAGGAGAGCACACAGTGGTCCCAGGAACACCTGTCCCCCAACACCAGCGCGGGGACCTGGAGCAAGAGCCCGGCTCAGGGGCACATGGGGCCCACCCACCCCGGGGCAGCTCTGGGGGCCGCGCAGCCTCCTGCAGCCCCCTGCCCGAGGGCGGCAGCCACGGCAGCCCTTCTCCCAAGGCACCGTCGTGTCCCCACGGGAGAGCCCGGGTACAGGGATGAGCCCCAGTCAGGGCGTCCGGGCGCTGGGCCCCGTGGTCTC
>NW_021885425.1:0-680 GCF_006229205.1 Suricata suricatta
TCCCTGATTCAAGCTAAAGGGAGTCAAGTTGGAAAAGTAAAGAAGAGGCTTCTCCACTAAGTAAAAATAAAAGGTATAAAAATCTTTTTTTTTAATTTTGCCATATGTAATTCTATGTTCACACGATGACAATGACAAGAAGGTGATGGGTAACTGTCTTCTAAACTTTTTGCATTTGTATAAGGAGAAGAAAAAAGTTATGTAAAGAGTGAAAATATAATAGGGAGTAATAAGTTGTTCTGAACATATAATAACTTTATAAATATAGGAACAGATAAGAATACTTATAGAAATCTTTCATAGGAACATGTAAATATTTCTGAGACCATGCTCTTTTATTATGATATACCAAATGATTCATTTATGAATTTATGGATTGAAGAGTCTTTGAAAGGATACCTAAACACATGTCATATTCAGCTCTTGAACTGTTTGTACAGCATTTGGCTGTTGTAATTTCAGAGTTATTAATAAGAAATATAATCGACGTATTTTTAGTACATACTAAATCAAAGAGTGGCAGTCTATTCTACATAGCCAGTTTTTCTCAATTTTTTTTATTACCATAGATCTCAAGTGCTGACTGTCTTGACTTGTGGAAGACAAAACTATACAATAGCATTTCAGGATTTGAAAAGCAAATAATAAGTTAAATTCAGTTTGAAAAATAAAGCATGTCC
>NW_021885426.1:0-680 GCF_006229205.1 Suricata suricatta
ATATACAACCAGCTCATCTGGGAATGCCAAAATTCTCCATCAGCCAACCAGTTTAATCCCCCCATAAAGCCTCATTCAGTGGCTATCGACCTTGGCTATGTAAGAGAATCACCTAATGTGTAGGGGGTTTAAAAACGACTTGGGCATGGATCTCAGCCCAGAGACAGATTTAATTGGTATGAGATGCAAGTCGGGTACTGGGATTAACAGCACTGCAAGTGATTCTGATATACAGCCAAGGTGGACAACCACAGCATTTGTGAGTTTATTCCCAAACAATGATGGCTGGCAAGGCTAGAAAGTGACACGTCTCTCTCGACTGTAAAAAGCATGTTCTTCCATTGGTTGCTAACCCCAAGCTCTTCTCTAGTGAAGCCAATGAGGCCACAAAAGCTAATTCTGCATTGAGCGGAGAGTTGCTAGAGAGGAACTAGATTCCTCCTTGCTGTGCTGCAGCTCCCCTGAAATTTCAGCTTCCAGAAACAATGTGCAAATGTTGGGAATGCATAGAAGGGGTGGCAGATGGGAACAAATAGACCTAAAAAAGGCAAGATCTTTTAGGCAATCCCCCTTAACTGGTAAATCCCAATGTAACCTGCCAGATTATCATTTAGAAATGTACCATCTGGGCCGCATAAGAAGGTACCAGCTCATTTCATAGCAACACTTGGCTCAGTCTG
>NW_021885427.1:0-680 GCF_006229205.1 Suricata suricatta
ATCCGGTATTTTTTGCATTATTTTTGATTTCCAAAAATACTGCGTTAAAATAGAATTTATCTAGATTACTGAATTCCTCGGCATGCCTTTAAATTTTGCACCTAATGAAGTAATCCCCAGCTGTAGCTTTTTTGGGGGTTGGTGGGGTGGGTCGGTATATTCTGGAGGCAGAGGCTCCTGCAAGCTGCGCCTGCTTTTTTAAACCTGTGATCTTTTTTGTGAACGGTTAACTTTTCTCTGCGCCCGCCAGAGGCCAGAAAGTTCCCGGCCTGGCTCCACTCCGTCCACGCTTCCCCCGCCCCATTTCCACTGAGCTTGGGATGACTCGGAATCCCTGCAAATCCTTTCAGTGCCGTTTAATTCCGTGAGTATTACGCGAGGGCCATACACTAAGTGCCAGGCAGGCACCGGGCTAAGGCTGGGGGCTGGCGAAAATGGGCAAAGACCAGCCAGCCAGAGGCGCCGCGCGCGCTCAGAGCACCTGGACGGGGCACCCCGCCCGGTCGGAGAGCGCGGGAGCGGGAAGGCTCCCGGAGGCGACGGCGGGGCGGCACGCTCAGATCCCGCAGACTCTGTACCCGGAGGCCTAACCGCAGACCCTAGCGCGCCTTCGCGGGGGCGACCACGTCAGAAACCCCGACCTGGCGTGACTTCCTGCTCGGGAGGCCCCGCGGTCTCGG
>NW_021885428.1:0-680 GCF_006229205.1 Suricata suricatta
CCCCCCCCCCCCCCCCCCCCCCCCCCCGCCGTCACTCCGTACAGATATGGGCCCTGGCTCACTGTCCCTCGATACTATAATCACAGGGATGTCTCTCCATGCAGATTCTTTCCAAAACCCCGACCCCTCGGTTCCCTGCCTCCCCTCCAGAGAGCTCGTCCTCCACCACAGCTCACTCACCCCCATGGCTACTGCTCAGGCAGACGGCTCTCGACCCCTGGAGGGCACAGCCCCCCCCTTCCTTCTCGGGTCCCGTGGGCTCGGGAAGCAGAGGGGCCTCCCCCCGACCCGCCCTCCACCGGCAGGTCAGCCGCCGCCAGCGCCGCACAGGGTCGTTACGGTGTCTTGTCCCCGTCGGCCCACCTTACTCTGAGGTCTCGGCACTAACCTCCTGCTGCGCTGACGGCTGTGTTAGGCTGCGTCACAGGGACGTGCACGTGGGAAGCGAGCACACGCTGGCTCGTGCGGCCCGCGGTCTGAGGCATCCGCCGGGGTCTGGAACGTCTCTCCTGCGGATGAGGGGGCACCGCCTCTGCAGGTACGGTTTGAAGCCGCTGTTCTGGGCACCAAATTATGGAAGCACTGTAGGTGTCACGAGAACTTGGCAGGAGCCAGGGAACTGCGGTGTGGACACGCTCACACGATGAGCTGTCCGTGCGGACACCAGCACCGCCACCTGC
>NW_021885429.1:0-680 GCF_006229205.1 Suricata suricatta
TGTTTTTCTCCCCCTACCCCGCCGGTGGGGGCTGAGCGCCTCGCTGAGCCGTGAAGATGATAGTGTGGGCGAGTGGACAGCTCACTGAGGGCACACTGACTGGGGGTGTGGGGGCCACGTGACGCCAGGAGACCTGGATCGTGGTGCGGTGATTCCTTCATTCACTTGCACGTTCATCTGCTGCATTCTGTGAACTAGGAAGGTTCCTAGCATTCAGCCTGCAGTCTCTTTTGGGATGGATAGGGACACATTTGATGACTAATTATGCAATAAGTGATTATCCTATTGATACATGGGCTGAAAGCCAAGCATGGGGTGCTATGGAGAATGTGTATGCTTGGTGTCGGGGGGTGACATTTAGGTGGAGGCCAAGGGAGATGGAGGAGTTTGTCAGCTTTGACTCTAGGCTTTGGGAAGGCAAAGGTTGATTTAGTTGAGATCAACTTTGTGAGAAGTTTGTGGTATGCCTTGAGCCTTGTGGGATACCCAGAATGTTGTAGCTAAATTGGAAATTTTGGGTTTAAGTGTGTAGTCCTAATATTCTCCAGTCTCTTAAAAAAGGCAGTAATCATGATCATCTCTTTGGCATTATTAACGATGGTGAAGATCCAGAATCTCGTGGGGTCTTTGGTATATGCTGGCTTTATCTGTCTGGCCCTCCTTTCTCCAGCAGAGACCCC
>NW_021885430.1:0-680 GCF_006229205.1 Suricata suricatta
GTATATATGATAAACGTACATGTGTATATCAGAGTTACAGAGGGAGACAAGAGTGTGAGGTTGAGGCAACATTCCACAATAGAATGGAGCATGTTGATTGAGTTTGGTTTATTTAAAAAATACTATTCACAGTGCGTGCTACCTGCCAGACTTTGTTCTAATGCACACAACTTAGTGAGGCAGGAACTCTTATTATTGCCCCATTCTTGAGGTGGGGAAACTGAGGCATGGGCAAATCAGAATTTAAGTCCAGGATGGCTGGGTCTTGCCTGCATGCTCTATATTCATCGTGCTATTCAGTGTCCCCAGTCTGATGATTGGAGTGCTGGCAGGTGGGAAATGGCTGGTATTTGAAGTTACTGCAGAAGCCGTAAGACTCACTTAGATGGATGGTCAAAGGCAGGTAGGCTGAGAGAGGGAGTAACAGCTTATGTGACATGGGCAAAGCAGCATGACATCGGTGGAAACCCAGCACACTTTGATGGCAGATATCTGTTGAGAAATCACATAACTTGGGAGTGGGGGGAACATGTTACCAACAAGTCATTGTTATTTAAAAAAGTAATTTCTTTTTTTTTTTTTCAGAGAAAAAGGATGTTGATTTTATTTTTATTTTTTTTCCTCCATAGTATTTTATTGTCAAATTGTTTTCCATACAACACCCAGTGCTCTTCCCCTTA
>NW_021885431.1:0-680 GCF_006229205.1 Suricata suricatta
TGAGTTCCTTGTAGATTTTGGATACTAGCTCCTTATCTGATATGTCATTTGCTTTTTTAAAAAAATGATTTATTGTCAAATTGGTTTCCATATAACACCCAGTGCTCTTCTTCACAAGTGCCCTCCTCCATTGCCACCACCCCGCCCCCTTCAGCCTTTGGTTCATTTTCAGTATTCAATAGTCTCTCATGATTTGCGTCCCTCTGTCTCCTCAACTCACTTTCACCCTTCCCCTCTGTGTTCTTTTTTAGGTTTCTCCTGTTAGACCTATGAGTGCAAACATATGGTATCTGTTCTTCTCCACCTGACTTAATTCGCTTAGCATGACACACTTGAGGTCCATATACTTTGCTATAAGTGACCATATTTCATTCTTTCTCATTGTCATGTAGTAGTCCATTGTATAAATATACCACATCTTCTTGATCAATTCATCAGATAGGAGCACTTCTTTTAAAAATTGACTTTAGTTTTTAAGAGCCATCGTAAGTTCACAGAAAACTGAGCAGAAAGTATAGAGATCTCCATATATACCCCCTGCCCACAAACACTCCCAGCTCCCCTATCCTACTATCAAAATTCCCCACCAGCATAATACATTTTTTACAATTGATGAACCTGTGTCACACATTGTTATCACTCCAAATCTGTTATTTACAGTAGGGTTCACTCTTGCTGCT
>NW_021885432.1:0-680 GCF_006229205.1 Suricata suricatta
TGACCCATCATCTTAGTGCCCACACCTTAAAAATTATGTTCAAGATTTCCCGTAAACAGGCACGACAGATAGTAAAACAGTGCCCTTTTTGTGTTGTGCATTCACCTGTTCCTCATTTAAAAATAAATCCTCGAGGACTAGTGCCCAATGCCATCTGGCAAATGGATGTAACACACATTTCAGAGTCTAAAGTCTAAAATATGTCCATGTGAATGTTGATACCTACAGCGGCTTCCTATATGCTACCTTACAAACTGGGGAAGCAGGAAAGCACGTCATACCACACATGCTTTCTGTCATATCAGTGTTAGGGATTCCGAAACAAATAAAAACTGACAATGGACCCGGATATACTGAGACCATGTTCTCTAAATTCTGACAACAGTTACACATTAAACACATCACCGGGATCCCTTATAACCCACAAGGACAAGGTATAGTAGAACGGGCACATTTATCCTTAAAAATACCCTTAAAAAGATTAAAAAAAAAAGGCGGGGGAATGGTACCCCATCAAGGGATCTCCTAGAAATCTTCTACACCATTCACTCTTCATTTTAAATTTTTTAACTCTGGATAAAGAAGGATGCTCAGCTGCTGAACCTCTCTGGCACAATGAGATGCAAAGAACTTTTGCTACCATGCTTTGGAGGGACCCCTTGGATAATAAGTGGTATGTT
>NW_021885433.1:0-680 GCF_006229205.1 Suricata suricatta
CAGTCTCTCTTCTCCGGGACACAAGGCTTCATGAGCCCAGCAGGTGGACGTCTGTGATCTGTGGCGCTGTGGGGGCTCTGAGAAAGAGGGGGGAGGGGGGCCTCTGGTCTCCTTCCCCCAGGGTCCCTGTCCCCAGCTGCCACCCCCCTATGCACCTGCACACACCTCTGAGCTTTCCTCACCTTCTCCCACCTGGCTCCCACACTCACCAGTTTCTGTTTCCGGATGCCCCCCAGCACCCTGTGCCTCACACCCCAGCCCCGATCGCCTCCTTCTCCCACTTGCCACTTTCAGTTTTGCCTCAGCCTCAGGCTCTCGGGCTCCTCTCCTGTCTCCCTTGGGCTCCGTGTCTTTGGGGCACCCCTCCCCGCCCCTCTCTTCCTGTGTCTCTCCATCTCTTTCTGCCTCAATCTGGTTCTCATCTGTCTTGGAAGCTCTAGCTCCCATCTGTCTCTCTGCCCTGTCTCTCTGTCTCTGGGCGGCTCTCTGTCTTGGATAGTCTCTCTGTCTCTTTCCTCGCTGTGCCTCTGTCTGTCTCTCTCTCATCTCTCTGTGGTTCTCTGTCTCCCTCTATGATCTCTCTCTTGTTCTCTGTCTCCCTCCTCCTCTCCCTGCCCCTCCCTCCCCACATCCTGAGTTGTCTTTGGGGAACCGGAAATTTGGGGGATCAGAGAGATACT
>NW_021885434.1:0-680 GCF_006229205.1 Suricata suricatta
TTCAAAGCACACAAAGGGCAGGAAAAAAGCCATTAATATTTATCTATCTTACTATATCCCTACTCTGAATAATTTCTTATGAATAGACTGACAAATACATGTTTCAAATGTAAGAAAATGAAACAACTTCATTGTATTGTTTGATATCTTCATGATATTGTAAGGAATTCACATCTTGAATAACTTTCTGATATAAACAATGTCTTTTTAAAAAATTAAAGCCAGTGTTTATATTTCGTATTCTTCTTTGTATGTAACTGGTTGGTGAACTGGGAGGAAAATTACTGTGAAACATAAATACCTGGTATTTATATGTAGATAATACATTATTTAAAATAGTAGATACATTGGGCAAATGGACATGGTTACATATAACATAAAACACTTGCTGAAAGAGGAAGAGAAATGGGAATAAAGCTTAGGAGAGAGGAAGGCAAAATGCCGCAGATGGAACTCTATGAGAATAGCTTCACGACAGAGACCGTGCAGTGCATGTGGGACCCTGTCATTGCTACCATCTTACATACATCCAATAAAGAGGAAAATAGGGGCTGTCTCTCTACAACAAATGACATGTCAGTTTCTCGTCTTTTAAAGGTGACAACGTGGGACTGGACCCGAGCGGAGAAAACATTTTCCGTGTATGAGATTATGTGCAAGATTCTCAAGGTAGGATCAAT
>NW_021885435.1:0-3842 GCF_006229205.1 Suricata suricatta
CTTGACACAAGGTTTGATCCCATGATGCTGGGATCATGACGTGAGCTGAAATCAAGAGTCTGATGATTAACCAACTGAGACTTTAAAATTTTTGCAAAATACAAACCAGACTTTTAAAGAGAGATCACTTGCAAATGTCCTACTGTGATTTGGGGGTCTGGGGTTTGGCTGCTTTGAAAGCTGAATCAGACCCACATATGACTCCCGGTCCCTAGACCACAGCTTAATCCTTCTATTCCTCTGGGACCCAAAAATCCAGGGGGGCCCTCCAATGCTCTAGGACCTGTGTCTCAGGCTGTGTAGCACAGCCAAACGAAAGAGACCACTTGGGAAAAGGTAGAATTTAGATTCATATCAGTCAGTTTTGATTGTTGTGACCATTTTCTTAGTGCATTGAGCTTTTTCTCAGTCAACAGAGCTTTCAAAGGGAAACTTTCTGAAGCTTTTTCTCTCATGGCAGATCATCTAGTTTTGATAAAAAGAAGTAGATCTTTCTAATTCTTTCTCAAAGTCCTTGAGTTCAGGATATTTGCATAGCAAACAGCCTTAGAAGAGAGAGATAATGTCTGCCTCCAGAGCAAAGGGTAAGCATGCTTATCATCCAGTTAAAAGATCAGGTTACTTAAGTTGGAGTTCCTGTCCTGCAATCCACTGTTTGTGCAGACATCTATTGGGCACATCTGCATATCCTTGTGGGACTTGAGGGGCAAGGGGAATGGACACAAATATGCTGATGCTCATGTTGTTTGCTGATCTGTGAATGAAAACATCCTTTCCTCTGGTCCAGGGAGCTCATGTCTTCTCCCAGCTCCCATGAAACTGTGACAGCTTGTAAGTAAGGTAGAATCTCAGACCTTTTACAGTTCTTGCCATTAAACTTAAATTTATATAATGTGTGATTCTATTTATGTCAAGTTAAAAGTATTAAAGCTATTATATCGTGTTAGGGGTCAGGATAGTATCTTTGGAGAGCAGAGGCATGGCTTGGAGAAAGCATTAGGGGAGCTTCTGGTGTGCTGGTCATGTTCTGTCTCTTGTTCTGGAAGGATACTGATTGCATAAACTGAATTCAAAGTAAAAAATCTTTGTACTTATCATTTTTACTCTCCCCCCCTTTATGAATGTTTTACTTCTATAAAAGTTCAACCTGAAATTTAAGAAAATAAAAAAATAAAAAGCAAAGTCAGTGACCAGGATTGCCACATCAATGATTAAAAAAAAAAAAGAATGTGAAACTGGAGCACCTGGTTGGCTCAGTTGTTTAAGCATCTTGATCTCACCCTCAAGCCCCAAGCTGAGTTCAGTGCTGGGTGTGAAGCCTGCTTATGATTCTCTCTCCCTCTCCCACTGCCCTCTCTTACCCATTCTCTCTCTCTATCTCTCTAAAAAAATAAGAATTAATTATCTATAACTCAAAGAAAAAGAAAAAGCTGAACATTATTAGCCAAAAGATAAAGAAATTGGAGGAGCGATCCAGGAAGACAAATATACTTTAGTAGAGATTTAAGAAGTAGAGTCAAAGAATTCACACATTTGGATATATGCTATTTGTAATTTAGAATTTCAAGGATAGAAAAATAATCTCTGTAACAGTCTAGTCAGAAAAAAGAAAAGCATACAAGGTACCTAACATGGAAAAAAATTTTATTTACAACAGACTTTGTTCCATAATATTCAGTGTCAGAACCAAATAAAACAGTACCTGCTTCACTCTTGGAAAAAAAAAAAACAAGTTATGCAAGAATGCTAAATTACCATCTATCTATGTGTCAAGAGAAATATACTCTCAGATGTAGATGCAATAAAAAACTACATCACTCATTGACCTTACTGAAAAAAAAATATTGAAAGAAATATTTTAGCTGCCAGAGAAACAAATCTAAATCGATGTCCAAAAACTAGGAAGACACAGTGCAAAATAAAAAAGAGAAAACAACTACTAAAAGAAGGTTGATTGCTTTAAAATGAAACACAACTTTTTTAAATGTTTATTTTAGTGACAGACAGAGCACACGTGGGGGAGGAGCAGAGAGAGACGGAGACAGAATCTGAAGTAGACTGCAGCTCAGAGCTGTAGGCACAGAGACTAATGTGGGGCTTGAACCCACTAACCATGTATTTTATTTATTTTTGAGAGACAGATACAGTGTGAGCGGGGGAGGGGCAGAGAGAGAGGGAGACACAGAATCTGAAGCACTAAGGTCACTTCTCAACAACGGAATGAATGTATAGGACAGGAACAAAATTTTCTTCATCAGTTCTTAATTCTTTGGCTGGCCTAGTAATCGACTAATTATAAGACAGAGTCATAAGAGAAAAAAGGCTTAAGTATAGGAACATTAACAAGATGAGCATTAGGCAAATGATGCTTAGGTGCCTTTGTGACATATGGAGAGGTGTAGAGATTTAGAATTTCAAAGAGGGGGAAATACATTCACAGGAAAAAGGAAAGAATAAATGTTGGGCAAAGAAATATTTGTCCAGCCAGGCAGAAAACTCTTTTTAAAAGGTTCCTCTCTGGAACAGGGGAGGAGCCAAGATGGTGGAGAGGAAGGGAGCGCTGTAAACTTCGTCTGCCACATCTATCGAACTGAGAAGGACGTTACTCCCATCTGCAAGAGCAGAAGGAGCGGGGCACCTGAGTGGCTCAGTCGGTTAAGCGTCCGGCTTTATCCCAGGTCATGATCTCATGGTTCCTGGGTTTGAGCCCCGCGTCAGGCTCTGTGCTGACGGCTAGCTCAGAGCCTGTAGCCTGCTCTGGATTCTGTATCTCTCTCTGTCTCTGACCCTCCCCTGCTCGTGTTGTCTCACTCTGTCTCTCAAAAATGAATAAATAAATAAATAAGAAACATAAAAAAAAAGAGTGGAAGGAGAAAATAGAGACTCCAGAAAGAAGACAACTTCAAAGATGCCTGAGTGAGTGAGTGCGAACTGGGGAGAGTGGAAAACGGGCCAGCCCGAGATGGGCAGGTGTGGCGGGAGCCCCAGCCCAACATGGGGCAAACGCATCTGCGCACGGATCCTGAGAGACAAAGGGAAGAGACAGAGAAAGTGAACACGCTCATAACAGTATCTCTGGAGAAGAGAGAAAGAAGTCTAACCTCACTCAAAGAGAAAAACTCTAACTTCATATATTACCACTGGTAGCCCAAATCCCAAACTTTGGTAGCACAAGGGAAAAAACAGCTTCCAGCCCTGCGCCATCAGGTAGTCAGCGCCCCTGGCTGCAGTGCCAGGGGTGCTCACTTCGACTTTGGCTATGGGAGTGGGAACACATACCTCATTTCCATGGTGATTCTTGCCCCTAGCATTGGCCACGCTAATCCCGAATCCCGGGTGCCAACAGGGAAATACTAGCCCCTACTCCTACATGATCCCAGCAGGGAGTTGGGGGGGGGGGCGCGTTCCTGCTGCAGGAGCGTGCAGCTCATTTCTGGCAACGCCCGGTGCCATATGCAGCAGCAGCGCAAATCCCAGCAACCACAAGAAAAACTGATCCCTCCCCCAATGTGATCCCAATCCCGGCTGGGGGCTGGGAGTTGGCTGTGGAGCCAGTCAGGGCTGCACCTCGCCTGCTGCTGCTCACCTAACCTCAGACAGCACACCTCGCCTCAGGCAGCTGCAGGGCAAATCCCCTTATGAAATCCTGGTTAAGAAGCCAGTCACTGGTTGAGGTCAAGGAGGTTGTTTCCTACTTTCCCCTCCAGGGTTTTGATGGTTTCCTGTCTCACATTCAGGTCCTTCAGCCATTTTGAGTTGATTTTTGCGTATGCTGTAAGAAAGGGGTCTAGTTTCATTCTTCTGAATGTGGCTGTCCAGGTCTCCCAGCACCACGTGCTAAA
>NW_021885436.1:0-1465 GCF_006229205.1 Suricata suricatta
AAACTTACAAACTGAGCACCCTACGTACCAGATCTGGGAATAGAGCATGACCAGTACCCCAGAAGTTCTCCTTGTGGCCCCTTCCTGTCACTAACCCTCCTCACCATAGGTAACACTCTCCCGCTTTGCTTAGTTTTATACTTTAAGTAAATGGAATTACACAGGATGTATTGTTCAGTGTCTGGCTTCTTTCATTCTCTATCATGTTTATGAGATTCATTCACATTTGTCATGTATTATGTTTGTTCATTCTTGCTGCTGGGCAGCGTTCCGTTGTTGAACACAGCACAACTCATTCATTCTGCTGCTGACAGGCAATGGAATAGTTTCCTTTCTTAGAGAAGGGGGTTGAGGGCTATTCTGAATAGTCTGTTACAAACATTCTACGACATCTCATTTGATGAAAGTATGCATATACACACATACATTCCTGCTCGAGATAGAGCTAGGAGTGAGATTTCTGGGTCATAGGGTGTGCATGTGTTCAGATTTAGTAGATAAGCCAGTTTTCAGAGTAGTTATAAGTATTTACACTCACACCAGCAATACACAAGCATTTTAGTTCCTCTACCTCTTCACCAATATCTGACATTTTCTGTTTGTTTGTTTGTTTCATTTTTAATCATTGTGGTGGATATATATTGATTGTGTTTTAATTTATATTTCCTTGAGGTTACCTTATTTTTAATTGCTCCAGTCACTGAGTTTTGGTTTTATGTCTGATACTGAACCAAAGAGTGAGCTACCCAGAGGATTATACACAGAATGAGACAAGAGACCAAATTCATTCCACGACTGAAAGAATAAAGGTTCTTGGACTCAGAACCAAAGAGAAAAAATGAAAGAGGGCAGCAAGGTTACTTCTGAATCAACTTCACTTTTCCCCAGTAGTTCATCAGACAAGGTAGAACCCATCTTTTCAGGAGTAACTCTGTATTCTATCTAAGAAAAAGAGGAGTTGACTAAAAAATCTTCAGTCTTTACTAGAGAAATGGCTGCATAAATACTGGACTATAAAATTAAGAAGAATAGTTCCGTGATGGACAGACGTGTGACAGACTTGGTCCTCATGCTTATGGCCATTCTAAACTACCGTGAGAACAAGAACCCAGAAACTCACAAAATAACGTTTTTGATAAGCCTCAAAAATCACAAGTCTCGTTAACATCTCTCCAGGAGTACTGTTTTTGGGAAAATGAAGAGATATTTAATCACCGCTGCTTGTTTCTTCCTGATTTTCTCTTTGTTTGATGTGTCAAATTATGGGCTGAACTCATTTAAGTAAACGAGATGGAAATACAGAACATTGTAGCCAAAATCCTAGGGCTACCCAAAGAATCATTACATTGGGTTTCTGCTTCTTAGAGACAAGCAGTGGGGGCTGGATTTTGTGTCTTTGAAACTGTCCTGCCTCAGAAGGCACAGGCTCCTCAAAAGTCTCTTCACTTTAAAAACCCATTGAAGT
>NW_021885437.1:0-680 GCF_006229205.1 Suricata suricatta
TGTTCCATTGTGCTCCACCGTGTTCCCCGTGCTCTACGTGCTCCACCGTGTTCCACTGTGCTCCACCGTGCTCCACCGTGTTCCATTGTGCTCCACCGTGTTCCCCGTGCTCCACTGTGCTCCACGTGCTCCACCGTGTTCCACGTGCTCCACCGTGCTCCACGTGCTCCACCATGCTCCATTGTGCTCCACCGTGCTCCACCGTGCTCCACCGTGCTCCACCACCCTCCACCACCCTCCACCACCCTCCTCCATGCTCCAACGTGTTCCACCGTGCTCCATATGTTCTCCCCTGTGCTCTTCATGCTCCGCCATCCACCATGCTCCACTGTGCTCCCTGTGCTCTAATATGCTCTCAGGGCTGGATCATGCTCCCTCTGTTCTCCATGCTTCTCATTCTCCACCATACTTCATCACGCTCCAAGATGCTTCAACATATTCCATCACGCTCCTTCCCCCCAACACGCTCCCTATGCCCCCACCATGTCCATTATACTCCTGCACTCTTTCCCATTCTTCACCATCATCCCTGGGCTCCATTCATAGAATACGACATGGAGGCTGTGTGGTCCTCGACACCAGCTGGGGTACACAGAGGAAGCCCAGGGCGCTCACGGGTCCTGGCAGCATTGCTGTCCCCATCCTGATGTTGCCCAGCTCCCAGGCCTTCCTCTCTGTTC
>NW_021885438.1:0-680 GCF_006229205.1 Suricata suricatta
GCACGCAGGTAAGGGGGTGCTCGTGGGGAGCTGGAGGCCCCTCTCTGCCTTTGGGGTCTCTGCGGGTCTCTGACCAGGGGTGCCCCCCAGGTTCCAGGTAGACTTCCAGTGCGGCTGCAGCCTGTACCCCCGGCCAGACATCGCCATCCACTTCAACCCCCGCTTGCACACCACCAAGCCCCACGTCATCTGCAACACCCTGCACCTCGAACGCTGGCAGGCCGAGGCCCGGTGGCCCCACCTGGACCTGCAGAGAGGGGCCAGCTTCCTCATCCTCTTTCTCTTCGGCAATGAGGAAATGAAGGTGGGTGGAAGGGACGAGCCTCGGAGTCTAGAACCTGCTAGACACTGAGAGGCCCTTCCACTCCTTCCTTCTGCGGGATACCCCGTGTCACTGTGCGGCGGGGTGTTGCTGGGAGAGCTTGAGAACCAAGAGGGCCAAGCAGTCACCAAGCCCAGCTGCAAGCTCTCCTGGGCCCATGTGGCCTGGTACATGCGGCAGCAAGAAAGCCCTGCTGTGTCTGGCCTGGAAAGGGGGTGGGGGGAAGGGGGCACTACTGCCAAGGTCATGGCGAGGACCTCATAAGCGCCTGCAATGTGCCGGGCTCTGCCCTAGCCCTGAATCCTCACCACACAGTGGATGAGGTGGGTCCTCAGCAGGAAGGGGGCGGAGCAGGGGC
>NW_021885439.1:0-680 GCF_006229205.1 Suricata suricatta
AGAGAGAGAGAGAGAGAGAGAGAGAGAGAGAGAGATGTTGAGTCTTTTCTCAAAAAAGGGACAGACGTAAAGTTTTCTAATGATTGCCACCCTTAGATATACTTTTCGATAGGTGGAGAACAATGCTGTTCTATTTTTATAGAGCATTCTGTAATCTTTTTGACCTCTCTCTCTCTCTCTCTTGAGAGCAATAATTGTCAAAATCACATTTATCATCTGAGTAAAACTATGTAGAAGAGACAAGTTGAACACTTACAGTACAAGAGAAATACTCAATGACAAAAAACAAGGATTACACTCTTAGAATAAAATCTTATTTTATTCATCAATAAACCTTATCTTATTCATACAATCTGTCGTTGAACAGTTAAGGTATGTGGGAGGTATATCCATCAGCTGACATTTTGTAGTTGTTTTATGGTCATAGCTACCAGAGCAAGAAGCCACACTTACACACTTATTCACACAAAGGCACAGACACTGAGAGTCACAGAGCTCACAAGTTTCGCACTCACGGTGCCAGAAAACATAACTAGATTCTCAAGATGTTCTGCCAGTAAAGTGTAGCAGCTTCCACTTGCGTATTTTGAAAAGGAACATAAGAAAATGTCATCTGAAATTATAGGCGATCTGTTAAAGAGATAACATATAACCTATGGATCCAGAAAACGCAGATTCTA
>NW_021885440.1:0-680 GCF_006229205.1 Suricata suricatta
TGTAATTGGTTTGGGAGAATATTTGGCTTTCTCTGGTTGATCCTGAGTTGGAAGCAGAGGCAAAAATTTCTGATAGTCATTGACTAAGTCCTGACCATTTGGGGCCAATTGCTACAGATGTTGTGGTTTAGGTTCCTGGGCTCATTGCTGCCCAGGTTATGAGTCAAAGTCTTATTTCATAGGTCTGCTTGTCATTCACTTGTATATTCAGTCTCTCTACTTTGTCTCATTGACATTGAACTTAGTAGTGAGGCTCCTTGTGCTAATAAGAGGAGAATGGACATCATATATGTCATATATGTTTGAGCAGGAGGTTTGAGAGTTTTTAAGTGTTTGACTCTGCTCTAGACTCATGGAGCAGAGTCACAGCCTGCACTGCCTGTTGGGGTGGACCTAAAGTCCACATAAAATGCTAGTGAAAAGATAAAGCTTTGTTTTCTAAGCTATATCAATTGAGATTCATTGTTTAGGCAATAAGGCTAACTAACACTGTCATTTTCTGGTTTGGAACAGAGATATTCTGATAGGGGGATGGTTCTGCTCTAAGGAATATCTAAATTAAAGGCTAAAGGCATGTTTTTCTACATATTAAGAAACAGTATGTCTGCACCAACAAATGATAAACACTGATAATAGTGTCTGATGTTGGCTGGCTGGGTTCGAGGACCCAGAAAAGGTTC
>NW_021885441.1:0-680 GCF_006229205.1 Suricata suricatta
AAGACATTAAAAAAATTTAAAAAAACAAACAAAAAAACCCAAAACTATTATCCACAATATACAAAGAACTTGTGAAACTCAATGATAAAAAAAAAAAATCCAATTTCAAGAACAAAGACCTTAACAGACACTTCATCAAAGAAGATAAACATATGGCAAATAAGCACATGAAAGGATTCTCATCATAGGTCACCTGAGAAATGCAAACTGAAACAATAAAATACACACACCTTATAAGATACATAGGTAAGATGTCAAATGTCAATTAAAACAACAGTGAGATACTACTACACACCTATTAGGATGTCAAAATCTAGAACAATGACAATACCAAATGCCAAGCAAGGATCTGGAGCAACAGGACCTCTCAGACATTGTTGGAAAGAATGCAAAGTATCATTGGAAGAGAATTTGATAGCTTCTTAAAAAGTAAACATACTCTTACTATACAATGCAGTGATTGTGCTTTTTGGTATTTACCCAAAGGAGGTAAAAACTATGCACAGGGGGCACCCAGGTGGCTCATTCAGTTAAGCTTCCAACTTCAGCTCAGATCGTGATCTCACAGTTTGTAAGTTCGAGCTCAGCAATGGACTCCCTGGCGTCAGCACGGAGTGGTTCAGATCCTTTGTCCCCCCTCTCTATGCCCCTCTCCTGCTTGCCTTCATGCATGTGCACAC
>NW_021885442.1:0-680 GCF_006229205.1 Suricata suricatta
CCAACTCCACCAGAAGCCTTCTAGAACTGATCAATGAATTCAGCAAAGTCACAGGGTACAAAATCAATATACAGAAATTGGTTGCATTTTTGTTTTTAATTTTAATTTAATTTTTATATTATTACCTGATCTTACATCTGGAATTTGGACCTGAACCTTGGGCCTGGATCTTTGACCTTGACATGTACCTGGACCTTAGACTGGGACCTACAAGTTGGATCTCTGCCCTGGACTTGCATTTGGATCTGACCTTCAACCTAAAACTAGACTTAAGCCTTAAAAGTCAACCTTAGACCTTACAGCTAAACCCAGACTGGACTTCAGAACAATACCTTGACCAGAACTTGGATTTCATCCTGAATGTTGCTGTTAGAAGTTGGATTTGGATCTGGACCTCACACTTAGAAGTTGTACTTGAATGTGCACCCTGAACCAGGTCTTGGACTTTGAGCTTGTTCACAGATCTGGATATTGGACCTTGGCTAGAATTCAGACTGGACTTTAAACCTTGGAACTTAACCTGGATGTTGGACTTGGTCACTGATGGGAATCAGAACTTCACCTTGGACCTGCATTTGTCTTGGATCTGGACCTGGGTTTGGACCTCAGACTTTGAATTATAAATTGGACTTCAGATTTTGTCTTGGACCTTCAGCCTAGAATTAGATTTTGTCCTCAAA
>NW_021885443.1:0-680 GCF_006229205.1 Suricata suricatta
CTACTGTTGACAGTGCTGCTATGAACATTGAGGTACATGTGCCCCTGTGCATCCGCACTTCTGTATCCCTTGGGTAGATCCCCAGCAGTACTATTGCTGGGTCTTAGGGGAGTTCTATTGTTAATTTTTTGAGGAACCTCCACCTTGTTTTCCAGAGCGGCCACACCAGTTTACATTCCCACCAACAGTGTAGGAAGGTGCCTGTTTGTAAATAAAGTTTTATTGGAACATAGCCACATCTTTTTGTTTCAATGTTATCTATGGATACTTTCCCAATACAACACTAGATATGAGTAGTCACAACAGCAATCATATACTTAAGTATTTACTCTCTGGTCCTTTATAGGAAAAAGTTCTGGACTCCTGATCCACACATTTGCTGTTCTTCTTGAAGTACTAGACAGGCTCTTGAAAAGTTACATATGAATGGTGTTTTTGCAAAACGCTACTATTTGCAGTATAATATAAACAAGAGACATTTATGTTATTATTTTTTTTTTTACTTTCTCAGGGAAAAAAACAGTCAACACTGGGCCTCTGAGAAAAGGCAGAAAAAGAGGTAAAATTAAGTAATTAATATCCTTTTAATAATTAAGTATATAAATTCTTATTTTACACTCTGTGTTTTAAGCAATCCACAAATTTTCTTAATTGGCTTTTAGAGCAAGTGACAAATGTTA
>NW_021885444.1:0-680 GCF_006229205.1 Suricata suricatta
TTTGAGTGTTCAATCCGTGCAATGGTCCAGTCAGGCTTTACTCCTTGTGTAAACTCCCTCTGAAATCTAGGGGGGAAATTACAAATAAAGTGAGTTTTACATTAGTACAAACACTTCTTGGATAACTATATAATTTCCAAGTAAATATTAGAGGCAATTTTTTTTTTTAGCAACAAGCTAATGACTAATCACAAATAAAAATCAAAACAAGAAAGTTTAATTTACCAATTAAATCAGGAAAAATATCCTCACAAAATCAGAAGAACATTATCCACTAAAATGAGTATTTTTTTTTAATAGAGAGAGGGCATGCACCAACAGAGGAGGGACAGAGGGAGAAGGAGAGAGAATCTCAAGCAGGCTCCATGCCCAGCTCAGAGCCCAATATGGGGCTCAATCGCATGATGGTGTGATCATGACCCAAGCTGAAATCAAGAGTCAGACGCTTAACCAACTGAGCCACTTAGGTGCCCCAAAATAAGTATGTAGAATGAACTGATATACACTCCAAAATCTGCCAGTTCTTGAGAAAAACATGTGCTGTTAAATACTAGTTAGAACATACACCTAATATGAGGAAAAATAAATTGGACTATGGTGATGAAAAGGGTATTTTAGTGTAATTTGGTTTATATACCTTAGATCAATCTTGAAAATAACAGTGTTTATAAGCTGCCCTT
>NW_021885445.1:0-680 GCF_006229205.1 Suricata suricatta
ACTTTGTCCTCTGCAATTCTGCAGAGATAGGATCCTGTGCTCTACAAAAATAGTGAGAATGCAGATAATACATAAAATTATTATGTTGGCCTTTTAACACTATTCAACTCCTGAAGGCATTTGTATCATTACTACAGAGTGTATTTCTTTTATTCTTGAAGTCTCAAAATGGTCATTTGGTACATAAATTGAAATCCACTCAAAAAGGGTTAATCAGTTAAACTACAAATAATTCATAGGTTCTAGTTATAAAATAACAAAAATAAAATAGAAAATTAAAATATTCCCATATGCATTGTGTGACAACACATTTACATAGTTTTCCAAGTTTTTTCCAATTTCTATTGATTTAATGAATATGTTATACTTTCCAAATTCACATGATCAAGCTTTTCATACAGCATTAATATGGCACTCTATTAATAACTAAGTTTTAAAATGATGATATATACCATGGAAATGAAAGAATATTCTGTAAAGTAGATTTTAAGAGCCTTGTTTTTGGAGTTACACCGATCTGTCTTCAGGTCCTAGTTCTGCTTCTTAATGACTAGGAATGAGATTTCTGGTTACTCCAAAAATATACCCTCACTTTTTTCATGAAAAGCATTCTGAGGGGCGCCTGGGTGGCTCAGACAGGTAAGCCTCCGGCTTCGGCTCAGGTCAAGATCTCACAGTTT
>NW_021885446.1:0-680 GCF_006229205.1 Suricata suricatta
AAAAAACGTACGCTTAAAAAATACCTACCCTTCCTATATAATAGCATGCGTGCCTGTACCTAAGTTTTTTACGACAATCATTACTACTAAGATTAGAATTGTAACTTCTGCAGAATCCATGTTCTGGAAAATTGTGCTGAAAAAAATTATCTATGAGACATCATTTACTAAACATATTCTGCTCTTTCTGCTCCTTGTACCTTTCACCATAAATTAAGCTAGAGAATCAGACAGAGCAGAGATGCCTGCCTGGTGATCAGAAAAAAACTTGAGGCTCCCTCACTCTCTCCTGCCAACACCGTCCATCTTTCTGGGAATCCTGGACCTGCTGGAGCTGGACTCGAGTAATCAGTACCCTCATAAAGAGACCCCAGAGAGTTGCTTCTCCTTTCTTCCAAGTTGAGGACACAGCTGGAAGAGAGCCATCTATGAACCAGGAAGCAGGTTTCTGTCACACATCGAAATACCCAGCACTTTGGTCTTGGACTTCCCAGCCTCCACAGCTGTGAGAAGTAAATGTCTGTTGTTTATTTATTTTTTTTAATGCTTTTTATTTATTTTTGAGAGACCGAGAGAGACAGTGTGATCAGGGGAGAGTCAGAGAGAGAGGGAGACACAGAATGTGAAGACAGGCACCAGGCTCTGAGCTAGCTGTCAGCACAGAGCCCGATGCGGGTCTC
>NW_021885447.1:0-1465 GCF_006229205.1 Suricata suricatta
ACACCTGCCCACAGCTGCTGTTGGGATGTGTGTGACACACCGAGCCCCCAGTGCCCCTTTACCTTCTCTCCGGCTCCGGACTCGGGGACGGGGCCTCTCCGCTCTGGCACCGGTGACACACGCACACGGTTCTCCTGTGCCGTCTGTGCACGTAGGATGTTCGGTGATGTCCGGCCTGTGCCCGCTAGATGCCCACAGCTCCTCCCTCAGTAGGCATCATGAGAGCCACTAAAAGTACTGCAGACATTGCCAAGTGTCCCTGACAAACATTGTTCGGCGAGAACCACAGAGTTTCATTCTCCGCCCACGCGGCCCACCGCCTGCTTGTGTAAATAAAGTTTTACTGGCAGCCTCGCCCCCGTCCTTCACCAGGTGCCGACAGCGGCTTCATCCTGTGACAGTGGGGGGTGGGGTGGGCCGCAGAGATGATGCGGAGGATTTACGGTCTGGCCTTCGGCAGGAAGGGGTTGCAGGCTCCGCTCTACACTGGGGTGTTATTGGCTTCAGCCAGCTTTGGGGGATTGGAAAATGGATTGTGAGTGATGGGGGCAGGGGGGAGGCTTGATAAGCTAATTAATTTATTTCTAATACACATTGGATGCTTTAAATTCATTAACGATATTCCATGCTACGAGGGGACGTGCTCATAAACCATCTGTGGGCTAACAGGCCACGGCGGACCTGCCTGCAAGCCCCCAGCGGCCGCTCGGCTCGGGAAGTGGGGGCCGCTTCTCCCAGACACACAAGCCCCTGTCTCTCCGGCCCGGTGACCCGCACAGACCAGGCGGGGGCGGAGGCCATCACGGACCGACAGGCCCCACGGCAGCGGAGCGTGCTTGTAGCCCAAAGGCTCCGGGGTTCGGGGTTTCCCTGGGCTCCTGGCAGGGGGCGGGCGGGGCCTCCAGCCACAACTCCCAGCGCGTTGGCGGAACCCACTGCTCCCTCTGCTCAGGAGGCCCCGCCCTCCTCTTCGGCCGCACCTGGGGCGACTCCTGCCTGTGTCCGTGGCTGCGGGTCCCTCCGGGACCAGGTGTGTCCTGGCGCCTGCTCGGGGCCTGTGCTCTCTGGACACAGACCTTTCTCCCTACCAGCCCGGGACCTGGTGACACGTGACGACCATGTGTGGCTGGCCTGGTGTCACCCCTCGCGCATGCTTGTGAACTTGATGTGAGGACAACGCAAGGGGTGGCTTCTCTGCACCCCCCAGGAGAGCACACAGTGGTCCCAGGAACACCTGTCCCCCAACACCAGCGCGGGGACCTGGAGCAAGAGCCCGGCTCAGGGGCACATGGGGCCCACCCACCCCGGGGCAGCTGTGGGGGCCGCGCAGCCTCCTGCAGCCCCCTGCCCGAGGGCGGCAGCCACGGCAGCCCTTCTCCCAAGGCACCGTCGTGTCCCCACGGGAGAGCCCGGGTACAGGGATGAGCCCCAGTCAGGGCGTCCGGGCGCTGGGCCCCGTGGTCTC
>NW_021885448.1:0-680 GCF_006229205.1 Suricata suricatta
CTGAGCCAGAGTGACATTGGTGCAATACCCCTGCTGGGGTTCGACTTCTCCCTCCCAGTCAGCAATGCCGACAAAGGCTGGAAGCCGTGTTTACAAATTCCAATGCGTAGATATTTTATTCCCAATTCAGCTTCAAAGTCTGGACTGAGATTCCTGAGACAAAGAGCTGATACTGACAGTATTTTACTAGGAATGAGGACAATAGGGAGGCACAGAGCAACTCATGATGTGTGCATCATAGCCCACCTTCTGGAAAGGGAGCTGGATTCCTAACATCAAGTTGGAGAGTTCAGTTGCCATTCTGTGAGCATTAGGGAGCCACCAGAGATAGATGAGGATTGTGGCTTGTTTTGTACTGTCTTTTAGAAAGATCATTGGTGGTTAGAGAAGGAAGAGGGATGGAGCCTGGGGCTGTTGTTCATGTCTTTCTAGGTAGGAATCAAAATCAAGTCCACCCAAGGGCATGGTGAAGATCCTGTTCTGGGGTTTCCAGTTGCAGCCTTGACAAAACAATAGCCCTTCCCAGGCAAGCTCTTTGGGTGAACACGATGCATCCTCCCAAAGGGGAAAAGCAACCTGATCCTGGCCTCCCTCACATGGACCATTTCACGCCTGCTGGCCTACCTTAGGTGAGAGTAAGAGGGCCAGGAAACCTCTCAGAAGAGAACAGGTCCAAGGGA
>NW_021885449.1:0-680 GCF_006229205.1 Suricata suricatta
GAATGATGTCACTGACATGTCTAATTAGCAAAGTGAATAGTGTATCCTTTCTATTGGGTAGTTAGTCAGCTATGAAGCACTGAGAAAGAGAGAGGTCAGAGAGGCATCAGTATTAGTTCCCTCCAAAGATTATTGTAAAAAGAATCTTATGGTATTAATAGCAAGAAGAATGAAATAAAATGTCAGCCTAACTTCATTATTCAAATCTTCATGCCCTTTGCTCTGATTCAGTGACCAAATAACCTTATAATTGTGTTTCCAACAAGAGATCTGCCCTGCCCCTGCCCCTAGGGCCCAAATTTTCTCATTTACTAACATGAATAGCTTTGTTCTGTAAGAACACGAGTCTGAACCTAGCAGACGCCATGACAGGCTTTGTTTCTCCTCTAAACTAGAAGGCCTAAGGTCAGTCGCTCCGGAACCATTTGGCCATTTGGCGGTTATACGTTACCGGGGGCAAAAGCAGACCACGGCGGTGTCTAATCAGGAAAGGCCAGCTACCTCTCCCCACATTCCTAAGGGTGAGTCCTGCAGATGGGAACTTTAGATAAGACCCTGTTACCTAGTGTTAAAGTTAACACTATAGTCACCAAACAAGACCCTGAACTCGCTCTGTAATTGGTTAATTTCAAAGATACCCTAAATGTTGTAATTGGGTCCAGCCAAAAGTAACGAACGCT
>NW_021885450.1:0-680 GCF_006229205.1 Suricata suricatta
GTAGGGTCCAGTTCAATGTGAATATGTATGGCACTTATTTAACAAAATTATTTAAAATGACACCAGTCCTCATACCTTCCTCCCACCCAAAAAAAAGAAAAAAATCAAAGAGGAGGGAACCCTACCAAATGCATTCCATGAGGCCAGCATAATCCTGATATTGAAGCCAGATAGGACACTACTAGAAAAGAAAAGTACAATTTAGTGCTTCTGATGAACATATCTGCAAAGTTTTTGAACAAAATACTAACAAACTAAATTCAGTAGGCCATTAAAAAGATGCTTCAGAATAATCAAATTGGATTTATCTCTGGCATGCAAGGATGTTTCAATGTACAAAAATCAATGTATTACATCACATTAATGGAATGAAAGAAAAAAAAATCATATGATCATCCCAGACCCAGAAAAAGCAGTTGACAAAATTCAACATCATGTTTATAATAAAACACATAGAAAGTTAGCATGGAAGCAACACATCTCAACATAGAAAAGGCCATATATAATAAGCCCACAGCTAATATGAAATTAGTGGTGAAAAGTTGAACACTTTTGCTCTAAGATCAGGAGTAAGATAGGTGCCTATTTTCACCACTTTTTATTCAACATAGTTCTGGAAGTCCTAGCTAGAGCAATCAGGTAATAAAAAGATGTGAAATCATCAGACTTAGAAAGGAAAA
>NW_021885451.1:0-680 GCF_006229205.1 Suricata suricatta
AGCCAAAGTCAGACACCAACCGGTTGAGCCATCTAAGCACCCCACTTTGAGATACTTTTAAGAAAACCAGAGAATTTGTCAAGTAGATATTTGGATATATGGAGAGAGGTCTGGGTTGGAAGTACCAATTTGTGAGGAATCTGATTACAGAAATAATTGACGCTGTGAGTGTAATTAGATTGTTCATGGAAAGAGTAGTTTTGAAAAAGAAGAATGCAAACAGTCTTCAGAAATTTTAATATGTAATGGCTGGAAATAGCAAGTTGAGTATGCAAAAAAATCATAGAGATGGAGGAAATCAGAAATGTATTATGGTCAAAACATTTCTTTCAAAAGAAAATAAATTTTTTGATTGGCTCAGAATTGATTTGTGCTAAGAAGTTAAATAAAAAGAACATTACAAAAATTGCTTGCTGAATTTAGCAAGTGGTAGGCAGAATTCTAAGATGGCCCCACAGTCATCATACCCCCAAGTGTCCAAGCCTTCCCCTTGGATATGGGTAGGATCTGTGATTTGCTTTTAGCGAACATAATATGGAAAAAGTGATGGTGTAGTTAAGGTACCAAATCAGTTCACTGTGAATTAAACAAAAGTGAGATTATCTTGGGTGAGCCTGGCTTAGTCAGGTGTAAACCTTTAAAAGATGGATAGGGACTTCCCTGAGAGGAGAGTCTCCTTG
>NW_021885452.1:0-680 GCF_006229205.1 Suricata suricatta
TGGGCTCCGTGCTGACAGCTCAGAGCCTGGAGCCTGCTTCAGATTCTGTGTCTCCCCTCTCTCTGCCCCTCCCCTGCTCATGCTCCATCTCTCTCTCTCTCTTTATTTTTAAACAATAAAGTCCAGCTTAGGAAGTGAGGTCAAAGTCATCCCCCAGATGGGACTCACCACATCTACCTTCGGTGGCCATGCGGGGCAAAAACGTGCCCTCAGCGAACCTAGGATTGAAGGGAGCCACCAGACTGAAATAAAGCAATTTTTGGAAACTGAAATGCCAAGAGCACTCAGAATGCATCTCTTATAATGAAATGAGAGCGTGAAGCTCCCACCCTAACATCTATCCCAACTGCACTGCAGAACATGGAGATGTTTCTAATTCTTATTAAACCATATGGAAAAGCCTGTAAACCATGAATAGCGTCAAAGTTGCAGAGCTACTGAGCAAGAGGGATGGGACCAGGCTAAGTGGCCTCGTTTTCCGGTCCTCTACTGTCCTTTGGCCTTCCCACTCTCCTCTACCATTTGCCCAGCATGAAACTCTGCCAGTTCTTGTCTTCCCTGGCCTGTTTGTGATGAGCCTTTGCCCGCATGGGCACACATAGTCATTATGGTGCATTTATTCACCACCATTGGTATGCGGTGTGGACGCCACTGAACTGTGGTTCCTCCCTTCTCTTCCC
>NW_021885453.1:0-680 GCF_006229205.1 Suricata suricatta
TGTAATTGGTTTGGGAGAATATTTGGCTTTCTCTGGTTGATCCTGAGTTGGAAGCAGAGGCAAAAATTTCTGATAGTCATTGACTAAGTCCTGACCATTTGGGGCCAATTGCTACAGATGTTGTGGTTTAGGTTCCTGGGCTCATTGCTGCCCAGGTTATGAGTCAAAGTCTTATTTCATAGGTCTGCTTGTCATTCACGTGTATATTCAGTCTCTCTACTTTGTCTCATTGACATTGAACTTAGTAGTGAGGCTCCTTGTGCTAATAAGAGGAGAATGGACATCATATATGTCATATATGTTTGAGCAGGAGGTTTGAGAGTTTTTAAGTGTTTGACTCTGCTCTAGACTCATGGAGCAGAGTCACAGCCTGCACTGCCTGTTGGGGTGGACCTAAAGTCCACATAAAATGCTAGTGAAAAGATAAAGCTTTGTTTTCTAAGCTATATCAATTGAGATTCATTGTTTAGGCGATAAGGCTAACTAACACTGTCATTTTCTGGTTTGGAACAGAGATATTCTGATAGGGGGATGGCTCTGCTCTAAGGAATATCTAAATTAAAGGCTAAAGGCATGTTTTTCTACATATTAAGAAACAGTATGTCTGCACCAACAAATGATAAACACTGATAATAGTGTCTGATGTTGGCTGGCTGGGTTCGAGGACCCAGAAAAGGTTC
>NW_021885454.1:0-680 GCF_006229205.1 Suricata suricatta
CAGCTGATCCAGGCCTGGAGCATTTGGACACTGACTTGTGGTGTCCCACATCCCCAGTGTGGGGTCTAGAAGGGGCTGCAGGTTCTGAGAAACTGTCCTCCTGGCCCCACGGAAGCCATACTGCCTGGAGACCAGTATGGCCGCCAGAAGAGGGCCTACTCTGAGCCTTGTAGAATGTCAGACTGAAAAACAGCAGCCCCGCTGGGTGTGAAGATGATGGTGCCTTTATATTACCTTATGCATAAATTATCTTTATGACCAAATCTATCCATTGACTTGTTCTGAAAGTGAAATTTCCCTTCATCTGTGAACTAGCCAATGCTACATATAGGACTATAGCAAAGACTTATTCAAACCATCTCTTCTTGAGTGTTCCTTAAACTGCTCTCTTTTGGCTGATCTGTTCTGTTGAAAATACAATTTGGGGAAAATTATATCAATAATTTGCCAAAAAAGGATACAAAACTAGCCCTCAAATATAAAAAAAACCTCAAAGCCACTCAATATTAGAGAAATACATATTACTACAACACCGAGATGCCATTTCTTAACCTATCAGACTGGTAAAAATTTATAAGCAGGACAACACAGTGGACATTTGGTAAAGAAGCAGGCATTTTACCTTTCGATGTGCCAATCCTGCTTCTGGGAATCTATCCTAAAGATATACCTCCAACCGT
>NW_021885455.1:0-680 GCF_006229205.1 Suricata suricatta
TAAGAAGGGACCCATGACATCAAGTTTATAGTCTAGTTAAGAAAAGAAAATGTAGGGGCGCCTGGATGGCTCAGTTGGTTAAGCCTCTGACTTCAGCTCAGGTCAGATCTCACGTTTGTGGGTTCGAGCCCCATGTCGGGCCCTGTGCTGACAGCTAGCTCAGAGCCTGGAGCCTGCTTCCGGTTCTGTGTCTCCTTCTCTCTCTGCCCCTCTTCCTCTCATGCTCTGTCTCTCTCTCTGTATCAAAAATAAATAAAACATTAAAAAAAAAAAAAAAGAAAATGTAAAACCCATAAAAGTTAAATTCTAATGTTACTATTAAATAAAATTATGAGAGCTAAAATGAGTTCATAATTAACTGAAAATGGTAGGTACTATTAATCCATAGAAGAAGACTGCAGGCACTTTGTGTAAGATGAGGTCTTAATCTGGCTTTTGAAGGACAAGTGGCATTTGAATATAAAACACATTTGTCATACAGGATGAATCGATGGGCACATATGTGGAAATGGTTCAGGATTAGGCTCTTGTATGAACCTCCTTTGTACTCCGAGCAGGAGTGTGTTTAGGTGGCACAGAGAACTTGCAGAGAGAGAGGTAGTCAGTAAATCTAAGAGAGAGATTTGTACAAGTTTTCATTTAATTCGTTGTTCCTGAGAGTGTTGGTTCTGTTGGAAAAT
>NW_021885456.1:0-680 GCF_006229205.1 Suricata suricatta
TTTTTTTAATGAATAAACATTTTCCCAAAGACAGACAAATGTCTGACAGGTATAAGAAAAGATGTTCGACATCACTAATCATCAGGGAAATACAAATAAAACCTATAGTGAGATACCACCTTACACCTGTGAGGATGGCCATTATTAAAAAAAAGAAACAACAACAACAAAAAAAACCCCCAAGTGTTTTTGAGGATGTGGAGAAGAGCGGAAACTTTGAAACTGTTGGTGGGAATGTGAAATGGTACAGACACTATGGAAATCAGCATGAATGTTCCTCAAAAAAATTAAAATAAAATTATTATATGCAATTCCACTTCTGGGTTATTTACTCAAAAGAACTGAAAACAGGACCTAAAAGATATCTGCACCCCACGTTCACTGCAGTATTCACAATAGCCAAGAAGTAGAAACAACATAAACATCCACCTACAAATCCACAGATAATGAGTGTGTGTGTGTGTGTGTGTGTGTGTGCGCACGCGTGTGTATATTATTTAGCCTTAAAAAAAAAAATCCTGTTCATCTTAACACTTATCCATCTTAATCTTCTGTACCCTTCTTTCATATACTATTTCCTAAACATCACTTACATGGTTTAGAAAATTCACTTAGCACCCTGAGATGACATTAATCTGGGGTGAACGATTTAAAATTAATGACAATGGTTAGATGCTTAC
>NW_021885457.1:0-680 GCF_006229205.1 Suricata suricatta
CTGTTGCCCCGAGTGCTTCAAGGTGAACGGACCCGAGTGTCCGCTCGGTGCTGACCGGAAGCACACAGTCTGGGCAGTCGTCTGAACGTTCGTGGGTAATATTCTGAGCCGTTACAGACCTGAGGGAGCACAGTCGATGGGGATGGCCAGCTACGGCGCACTTCCTGCCGGGACAGTCTGCGGACACGCGGCGGCTGCGTTCACGTTACCTCTGGAAAGTGGGGCTGTCGAGTGGGGGCCTCCCACTGCTTCCTGTGTGGTCCGTGTTGGTGACTTGACGGAGCCTGCGGTTGCTTCTGGATTTAAAATAATAATAATAATTATTATATATTTTAAAGTGTTTTATTTATTTTTGAGAGAGAGTGTGAGCTGGGGATGGGCAGAGAGAGTGCGGGACAGAGGATCCAAAGCGGGCTCTGTGCTGACAGCAGAGCGCCTGACGCAGGGCTCGAACTCCAAAACCGTGAGATCGTGACCTGAGCTGAAGTCAGAGCTCAACCGACTGTGCCCCCCAGGTGCCCCCTACCCCAATAATATATTTTTAAACGAAGGCATAAAACAATTTTTCAAAACTCATAGAACGTAAACAACACGGAGAGTGAGCCCTAACGTAAACTATGGGCTGTAGTTAATAATAATCATGTATCAAAATTGCTTCATCAGTTGCAACAAAGAGACCA
>NW_021885458.1:0-1465 GCF_006229205.1 Suricata suricatta
TGTCAAAAGGCTCAAAGCCTTTAGGAAGTGTTGAACTTCATGGTAGAGCAGAATCCAGACATGGCCCCCAACATTCCCACCCCCAGTGTACACCTCCTGTGTAATCGCTCCCCTTGAGTATGGGGTACCCTTGTGAGTATCATGAAAGTCACTCCCTTGATTAGGTTACTTACACAGCAAAAGTGATGGAATTTTGTAGGTGTAATTAAGGTTCTGAAATCAATTGATTTTGAGTTCATTAAAAGGGAGATTATGCTGGATAGGCTCTGACATAATCAGACCCTTAAAAGAGGCAGAGAGACTTGAAACAGCAAAGACTGTCTCTCCTGCTGGCCTTGAAGAAGCAAGACATTGAGAATTCTATAGCAGCAAGGAAGCAAACAATCAACAACCACATGTACTTGAATGAAAATCTTGAACTACATGTGAGACCCCAGATAAGCTGTCACCTCCACTGCATCCTTCTAAGACCCTGAGCAGAGGGACTAGCTAAGTTTTGTCTACACCAACACATGAGAACTCTAAGTTAATAAATGAGTGTTGCTTTAAGTCACTAAATCTGTGGTAATTTGTTGTATAGTATAGAAGATCAATCCAACCCTGTAGTGACCTGGTGCCAAGAATGACCTTCCCACAACCTGAGTGGGTGCTTACGAGTTGGCCACTCTCTTTGTGGTGTGGTTAGAGCTGGTGGCAACTCAAAAGGCATCTGGGAGTCTGCACCAACTGGCTCTGGATCACTGAGAAATGACAAACTATATGAGAGGCACAGTTTTGTAATAAAATTAAAATACAATCTAAATAGCACACAGAAATCCAAAGTTATAATACTTCCAGAAAATGGTGGACATAAATAATGTATATTGCTAAACTGGGATCTGTTGTAAGGGGTCTTTTGGTTCATAGAGTCCTAGAGAAGAGGGGACCAGACATACAAACAGGCCAGAAATCATTGAACCATCAAGGGACAGATGCCTTATCTGTGAAATTGTTGAAGCAATGTTCATCTTTTTCTTTTTGTTTGGGATAAAATTGAAGGTGTTCTGGATTCTGCCTTTCTTATACTTTACCTGAGCAAAGGAGAGATGGATATTGTGTGATCTTGCAATTATCATGGGCTCCTCAAAATTTCTCTTAGGTCTGGGAGTTCAGATTAACATTGGGTTGGCAGATGTGATTTCCTGCTTCTAAGAAGGATTTAGCAAGTCTGAGCCAAACCATCTGGAGCATCTTATCACTTTTAAGGAAGAATCCTACAATTGTCTATTTTTAAGAGCAAGTGAAACTGAAGTACGTGTATCAAATTTTGCTCAAGATATGTAAAGGGGTAAGCACTGGGGTGGAAAAGTGAACTGATAAAATAATGCATTTGTGGAAGCAGGAAATTCACTAACTTTATCATGCACTAGGAATGCAATACTTTAAGTCTTTATTATGGAACATATATTCAAATATATAATGTATA
>NW_021885460.1:0-680 GCF_006229205.1 Suricata suricatta
GAAATGAAAACTCAGAAAGAGTCAGGGAACTTGGCATCCCTCCTCCCAGGCATCTTCTGTTTACCTACAACTCCCAAAGGCTCCTAAATATTTCTGGCAAGAGCCAGGATCCCTAAGTGATGGGTTTAGGCATCCTTGCCCTACCCCTTGAGTAGGCAATGAGAGGTTACTTGCAGTTCTGTTTCAATCAACAGGAACCTAGTTCATGACCCCTCTGGTGTAGAGAATTGAGAATGTGTGCCTGGGGCCATGCACTCTGAGAGAATGCACAACCTCCTCAGGTCCTATCCTCAGCCAGTGAAGCCAAGGAAAGTGAGGGGCAGACCTGTATCACCCAAGTCCAGGACCTTGCCCTTGGAGTTTCCTCTTGCTCCAGACCACTAATATGGCCCTGAGAGCAACATCTGGAAGGGAGAGTGAGAGACTGGCCTTACTGGAACTGTTTTCCCTGAGACCCACTCTTCACTATGTCCCTGCTCCCCTCTGTCTTGGGTGATGGCGGGGTGAGAAGCAGAGAGGGTATGGAGAAAGGAGTCATCACAGCAGACCCCTCATTGCCTCCTCAGAAAAGCTTTTTGGCATAGCTGGTCCTTGGCTGGCATTTGGGAACTTGAACCTCAGGAGTCCCACTGTTCCCTAAGTGACGAGCATGGCTCACTATGTTCACTGTTTGTACAGAC
>NW_021885461.1:0-680 GCF_006229205.1 Suricata suricatta
ATTTTACTTCTGCATCTGGTCTGTGAATAAATCTATTTTTTAATATTAAAAAACTGTAATTTTATTTTTAAAAAATTTAATATTTATTTTTGAGAGAGAGAGAGACAGAGTGTGAGCAGGGGAGGGGCACAGAGAGGAAGGCACAGAATCCAAAGCAAGCTCCAGGCTCTAAGCTATTGTACAGAGCCCTATATGGGAGCCAAAGTCAGATGCTTAACCAACTGAGCCACCCAGGTGCCCCTATTTAAAATTTTTTTTAAAGTTTATTGATATATTTTGAGAGAGACAGATAGTGTGAGTGGGGGAAGGGCAGAGAGCTAGTTAGAGAGAGAAAATCCCAAGCAGTGTCCACTCTATAGCACAGAGCCTGATGTGGGGGTCAACTCATGGAACTGTGAGATCATGACCTGAGCAGAAACCAGGAATCAGATGCTTAACTGACGAGGCCACCCACGTGCCTCCTTTTTTTTTTATTTAAAATTTAAAAAAAATTTTAAATTTTAATATATTTCATTTGACTATATATTTGTGTGTGTTGGAAATCTATATCTGTATCTGTTTATGTCTGTCTCTCTCTAGGTACATATACCTTGACACATTGCTTAGAGACACTCCCAGGGCTTTGAAAAAGGCCTTGCAAACAAGCTTCGTTAGCTTCTTGACAATCTGACTCTGTCCAA
>NW_021885462.1:0-680 GCF_006229205.1 Suricata suricatta
GGGTCCCCGCAGGATGGACGGAGGGACAGCTCTGGTGTCTCCTCACGGGGCCCCACCCTCAGAACCGCATCGAACGCTGGCCACCTGCAGAGACCCCACCTGCTGGTACGTAGGGGTGTGGGGGCACGTGCACCCTCAGCCCGGAGGGGACCCCAGCACTCCCTGCACACGTGGCCTCCTGCCGGGTTTCTGCGGCTCTTACATCTCTTGGGCAGAATCTGAGCGTGCTCCTCCCGTGACTCTTCATGCTGTGGACACGTAACGGTATAGGCACCCGTTCCCTGGAAAAGGTGGGGCACACCGCTCCTTCCTGGGATGGGACGCACCTGCCAGGGCCAGCTGTCCCTGGAGCCTGCCATGGGTGACGTTCCGAAGCAGAGAGGAGATATCAGTGAATTATTGAAATTACTATTCCCCAGGCTGCCATAAGTAAGCACCACAGACCGGGTGTCCTAAACCACGAACATCCATGGTATCCCAGTCCCGGAGGCGGGAGTCTGAGGTCCACGCAGGGCTGAGGCTGGGAGTCTGAGGTCCAAGCAGGGCTGAGGCTGGGAGTCTGAGGTCCAGGCCGGGCTGAGGCTGGGAGTCTGAGGTCCACGCAGGGCTGAGGCTGGGAGTCTGAGATCCAGGCAGGGCTGAGGCTGGGAGTCTGAGGTCCAGGCAGGGCTGAGGCTGGG
>NW_021885463.1:0-680 GCF_006229205.1 Suricata suricatta
GCCACCATCATCATGTACTCACCCAGGGTCGCCTGCTGTGCTTGCTCCTTGAGCTCTCGAACCACCAACAAACGCTGTTTATGGCGACTGAATGTGGCTGTCTGAGATTCCAGAAGTGCCATATAATTTCTCTGCGTAGGTTTTCCAAGCAAGATTTTTTCCTTAATGAGAATTAACCTACATCGTTTGGAGAATGAGCTAAACATTGAGACTTCAGCTCTTAGAGTTAGTTCATCAACATCATCCTGAAACACTCTCTACCACTAAACTGATAAAAAATCACCTGAATAAAGACTAGGTATCTAACCCAGTAGAAGACTACCAAGAAAAGGAGTATCCAAGGAAGCTATTAATAAAAACAGTCACTGAAATGCTTCCTAAACATAGGTATTAGGCCTATGCAGATGAAGTGTTGGCATTCTTCCAGGTGCTCATTAGGGGAGAAAATCAAGTTTAAGAGTTGGCCACATGGACTGCTGGAGGACCAGGATGGAAGCTTTCCGTAACCAGGATGGGAAGAAAAGAATCCTCCCGTGGTGTTAATGAGGAAGAGGAGGAGGATGCAGCCAGGGTAAACATGTGAATACGTGTACATGTCAGAAAGGCCAGATTTTACTCACAGGGCAGACTGTGCTAAAAATGGAGGGCTGAGAAGCAACCTCCCACTCCCAGAAATTTCT
>NW_021885464.1:0-680 GCF_006229205.1 Suricata suricatta
AGAAGTATCCTACAAGATTGTTAATCATACAGCTAAACAGAAGAGATCATATATAAGAGGAGAGATCCTAATGAAGTCCAAGTTCTGTAAGTGGTCACAGTGTTGTATGACCTAGGGGAAGAAAACTACAATGGTGTCTGTCTTAACTGATGCAAACAGAACCATAATACCATTCATTATTTATTTACTTATTGAATATAGCTATTTGACAACTTTCAATCCAGTTTCTGGTTTTCACATTATTCTTTCATTTGTTCATCAGCTGTGTACTCGCAACTATACTCCAGGCACCCTTCTAGGTGCAGGAAATGTAGATTAATAAGTCAGGTCCCTGGCTTCTTGGGGCTTTCATTCTAGGAATGGGGAGACAGACAGCAAACAAGAAATTGTCAGGTGATAAAAGCTATGAACAAAATACATGTGAAAGAGAACAAATACAATGAAAACCTTAGACTGAGTAGACATAAAAGGTCTCTGTGACATGGTGACATTGGAACTAAGACCTAAATCATCAAAGGAGGCAGCTATGTGAAACTCTGGATGAAGCGTTCCAGCAAACATCATAGAAGAACTTCAAGTGTTGAGCTCCTTTTGGAAATTGCAAGTCATTAATAGCTTTGAAAAATTTTCTTTACCAAACAAAACTTCAAAAGCCTAGGATATCTTATTTCTAAAAGCCT
>NW_021885465.1:0-680 GCF_006229205.1 Suricata suricatta
GCTCTGGCTGCCAACAGCCCACTTGTGACTGATCAGAAGGGCAGACATCCACCATTGTACTGATGGGACCAGCTCAGGGTCCAGATAGGGTGCAGCCTCAAGGGGGCAGTGTAGTGAGCCGAGCAAGAGGTCCCCGCTGCAGCGCTTCCACATGTTGGCAGTGGAGTACAAAGGGAATAATACGCACATCTCTGTTTAGGTGGTCAGATTGGAGACCTGGCTACACTAAACTGGAGATTTACTGTAGCCAGTCTTTGGATATTGCCTACTACTTAAAATGAATTGTTACCAAAACGTTCAGAGAAAGCCATAGATTAAGCATATTGACTATGTTTCTTCTTTAAGTAATAGTTAAGGGCAATCACAATGACAGAGCAGCCATGTAGATATTTTCCCACCGGTTATTAATAATGGCCCCTCAGCAGACTGATGGATGGCCATCCCCATGATGGAGAGCCGGCAGCACTCGCCCTGCAGCAGATCTGCTACTGGGAGGGCTTGTAAGATATTTGCTTTGAGAGGCGTCTGGCTGTTGATCGATGAGGAGGGCCTGAAAGAAACAACAGCGTGCACACCAGGACCGTAAAAGAGAAGAGGGCAATTATCTCGTACCTCCCCTCCTCTTTCTCTGGGGGAGCCAGGGAGGGGCGAGCAGGGAAGAACCGAGGGAGTCATTCCAC
>NW_021885466.1:0-680 GCF_006229205.1 Suricata suricatta
AGTATCTCTCTGATCCCCCAAATTTCCGGTTCCCCAAAGACAACTCAGGATGTGGGGAGGGAGGGGCAGGGAGAGGAGGAGGGAGACAGAGAACAAGAGAGAGATCATAGAGGGAGACAGAGAACCACAGAGAGATGAGAGAGAGACAGACAGAGGCACAGCGAGGAAAGAGACAGAGAGACTATCCAAGACAGAGAGCTGCCCAGAGACAGAGAGACAGGGCAGAGA
This sequence comes from Suricata suricatta, assembly GCF_006229205.1. Taxonomy (NCBI): domain Eukaryota; kingdom Metazoa; phylum Chordata; class Mammalia; order Carnivora; family Herpestidae; genus Suricata; species Suricata suricatta. The sequence goes on from NW_021885466.1 coordinate 229, forward strand.
GACAGATGGGAGCTAGAGCTTCCAAGACAGATGAGAACCAGATTGAGGCAGAAAGAGATGGAGAGACACAGGAAGAGAGGGGCGGGGAGGGGTGCCCCAAAGACACGGAGCCCAAGGGAGACAGGAGAGGAGCCCGAGAGCCTGAGGCTGAGGCAAAACTGAAAGTGGCAAGTGGGAGAAGGAGGCGATCGGGGCTGGGGTGTGAGGCACAGGGTGCTGGGGGGCATCCGGAAACAGAAACTGGTGAGTGTGGGAGCCAGGTGGGAGAAGGTGAGGAAAGCTCAGAGGCGTGTGCAGGTGCATAGGGGGGTGGCAGCTGGGGACAGGGACCCTGGGGGAAGGAGACCAGAGGCCCCCCTCCCCCCTCTTTCTCAGAGCCCCCACAGCGCCACAGATCACAGACGTCCACCTGCTGGGCTCATGAAGCCTTGTGTCCCGGAGAAGAGAGACTG
>NW_021885467.1:0-680 GCF_006229205.1 Suricata suricatta
TGTTTTTCTCCCCCTACCCCGCCGGTGGGGGCTGAGCGCCTCGCTGAGCCGTGAAGATGATAGTGTGGGCGAGTGGACAGCTCACTGAGGGCACACTGACTGGGGGTGTGGGGGCCACATGACGCCAGGAGACCTGGATCGTGGTGCGGTGATTCCTTCATTCACTTGCATGTTCATCTGCTGCATTCTGTGAACTAGGAAGGTTCCTAGCATTCAGCCTGCAGTCTCTTTTGGGATGGATAGGGACACATTTGATGACTAATTATGCAATAAGTGATTATCCTATTGATACATGGGCTGAAAGCCAAGCATGGGGTGCTATGGAGAATGTGTATGCTTGGTGTCGGGGGGTGACATTTAGGTGGAGGCCAAGGGAGATGGAGGAGTTTGTCAGCTTTGACTCTAGGCTTTGGGAAGGCAAAGGTTGATTTAGTTGAGATCAACTTTGTGAGAAGTTTGTGGTATGCCTTGAGCCTTGTGGGATACCCAGAATGTTGTAGCTAAATTGGAAATTTTGGGTTTACGTATGTAGTCCTAATATTCTCCAGTCTCTTAAAAAAGGCAGTAATCATGATCATCTCTTTGGCATTATTAACGATGGTGAAGATCCAGAATCTCGTGGGGTCTTTGGTATATGCTGGCTTTATCTGTCTGGCCCTCCTTTCTCCAGCAGAGACCCC
>NW_021885468.1:0-680 GCF_006229205.1 Suricata suricatta
AATATTTTAGTATCATCAGAGGGAATTGCCCTAACAGTCTCTAAAATGAAAGAAATATATGCCATCTCAAAAATCAGTTATTATCAAAGGGCACCTATAAAAGCTGATGAAATCTTGTTTCCATCAGCAGTTTTATTATTACAACAGCTTTCAATTTGTACCACAAAATTGGTCCAAAAAATGAGTGTTTTAGGACTACTGGATTAAGCATTATTGATATTATCATTTGCAAATCTTCATATTAATCAAAATGAAATGATTTGATGATAATATATGTCTAGTAATCAGGTGTTATTATTGTTTGTTATTGCAAACTAATTATTTCTCTGTATGTGTTCAAGGACAAAACAGTTATTTTATTGAATTTAATTTATTTTCTTTAAAACATTAAGTAGCATTAATCTAGAATGTGAACTAAACAAGCTATGACAAGGAAATAATCTGCACAATTCAAGTGTAAAGGATAGTCTATTACTTAATGGTTGTAATTTCTTATCGATGGATCCTTTTTACTGAGATATTTTTTCCCTGAAAGATGTATAATAATAAGGCAGTAAATTTGGGAAACATAATTTTTCACTCTTATTTTTAACTCTCTAGGTAGCCTATCAGCAAGAAAGCAGGAGTTATAAATTAGACACCATGTATAAATCATTGTGTATGACTTTTCGAATTTTGGA
>NW_021885469.1:0-1465 GCF_006229205.1 Suricata suricatta
AGTAGAGCATACACTGGGAAGGATGAGTCATAAGCCTCTTCCAAGTTAAATCTGCAAACTTTACATACACATTATCAGTAAATATCACAGGCATTATAAAATGAAGATGAGGGGCACCTGGGTGCCTCAGTTGGTTAAGCATCCAACCTCAGCTCAGGTCGTGATCTCATGGTTCGTGAGTTCGAGTCCTGTGTTGGGCTCTGTGCTGACAGCTCAGAGCCTGTAGCCTTCTTCAGATTCTGTGTCTCCCTCTCTCTTTGCCCCTCCCTAGCTTGTACTCTGTCTCTCTCTCCTTCAAAAATAAATAAACATTAAAAAAAATAAAATGAAGAATTTTAACATACAACAAAATACTGATGCCCACCCCCATTAATAAGCTAACACTTCCAGTCAAAAAGCAGAGCTAATGAAAGCCTGAGATTTAGAAAAGGCAATGACTAAGTCGATCACCCACTTCTTGAGGGACACAGTCCATGATGCAGTCCGTTTCCTTGCTGAGTGGTCTACTCCCCATAGGATTTTGTGAATGACTTTTACTGTGCAGTCACTTCAGACTGAAGATGATGAGGGCTGGGGGGTGTGGTGGTTGGGGTTTGGACAGAGAGAACTGCTGTGATAAGGAGGGACCCAGAGGCAGTGTCTGGCCCTGTCACACAATGATACCCCCACCAGGTGAGCAGGATTAGAAAAGTATAGACTAAGGGCACTCTGTTCTCACCTCCATGAACGTGTCCTAGATGTGTTCTGAAAAAGCACTCCTCCTCACACACTCTCTTAAATGTGACATGTAGTGAGGGTCTATTAGAAAAAAAGCTAATGCAAACGTTAAAAAAAGTTCTGAGGTTCTAATCATTACTGTACTGTTGGGACGATTAGACCTGTGTGACTCACACTTTCCTCTTGTTGGAGCAGAGCACGCTGCTTGCGAGGGGCTTGCCCTGGCCTCACCAGGAACATGCTTCTGTTAGAAGGGCACTGCTACTGTGTCCTGTGATCACATCAACTCTTCTCACTTGGTGTGGAGTTAAAAGACATCAGACCCACAACAAGCTATACCTACAATAAGCTATACCCATAATGTATCCAAAGTGTGTTTGGGCACAAAAGCTTAATCCCCATTTGTAGTTTGGTCAATATAATAATAAAAAGTATAGAGTCGTATAGGCAAAAGTCCAACATGCAAGATCCTTGATCAAGAAAATGAAAGGGCTGATGTTATAGATGAACTTGGAGTGACATTACATCTTCTCTTGTTGAGCAATAAACACTATTTCAGCATCTCCATATGCTACATGTAATTATTTCCCAATAAAAATACATTTAAAGAATGTCTTGATAACTTTATTAAAAGCAGTATTTGTGAAGACTATGAAGTTGTAGGTCATTAGCTGCTCCGACTGGAGAAACATGACAGAAGGGCTGGGCTCTTGTGCTCTTTCTAAGGCAGGTAATCTTTACAGAGAGA
>NW_021885470.1:0-680 GCF_006229205.1 Suricata suricatta
TTCAAAGCACACAAAGGGCAGGAAAAAAGCCATTAATATTTATCTATCTTACTATATCCCTACTCTGAATAATTTCTTATGAATAGACTGACAAATACATGTTTCAAATGTAAGAAAATGAAACAACTTCATTGTATTGTTTGATATCTTCATGATATTGTAAGGAATTCACATCTTGAATAACTTTCTGATGTAAACAATGTCTTTTTAAAAAATTAAAGCCAGTGTTTATATTTCGTATTCTTCTTTGTATGTAACTGGTTGGTGAACTGGGAGGAAAATTACTGTGAAACATAAATACCTGGTATTTATATGTAGATAATACATTATTTAAAATAGTAGATACATTGGGCAAATGGACATGGTTACATATAACATAAAACACTTGCTGAAAGAGGAAGAGAAATGGGAATAAAGCTTAGGAGAGAGGAAGGCAAAATGCCGCAGATGGAACTCTATGAGAATAGCTTCACGACAGAGACCGTGCAGTGCATGTGGGACCCTGTCGTTGCTACCATCTTACATACATCCAATAAAGAGGAAAATAGGGGCTGTCTCTCTACAACAAATGACATGTCAGTTTCTCGTCTTTTAAAGGTGACAACGTGGGACTGGACCCGAGCGGAGAAAACATTTTCCGTGTATGAGATTATGTGCAAGATTCTCAAGGTAGGATCAAT
>NW_021885471.1:0-680 GCF_006229205.1 Suricata suricatta
TAAAACGAACAAAGCAAGAGACTACAGATGTTGGAGAGGGTGTGGAGAGATGGGCACCCACTTACACTGTTGGTGGGAATGTAAACTGGTGCAGCCGCTCTGGAAAACAGTGTGGAGGTTCCTCAAAAAACTATCGATAGATAGTGCACTTTTTAAATGAAAATATTTTCATTTAAAATATAATAGTACTATATTGTACACCTGAAACAAATATTACACTGTATGCTAACTAACCGGATTTAAATTAAAACTTTAAAAATAGTATATAATTCTTAACTATGGAGAATATTTCATCCAGTTATTATAAGTGAGAATTATTCTGTAAATGTCTTTTAAAAAACATCCTTGATAGAAAAAATATATTTTAAACCTAAAAAAATAAATAATGCTATTTTTATCCCTTTTCAACTCCTACCTATTTTATTTTCTTTCTCGCTTTGGCGGATTTTTTAAAGTTTATTTATTTATTTTGAGCGAGAGGGAGAGAAAGGAAAAGCATGCACAGGTGGAGGAGGGGACAGAGAAGGAGAGGGAATCCCAAGTAGGATCTGCACTGTCAGCACAAAACCCAACGCAGGCCTCAAACCCACAAACTATGAGACCATGACTAGAGCTGAAACTATGAGTTAGATTGCTGAGCCACCCAGGCCCCCCTCTCTTTGGTATTTGTTATATATGAT
>NW_021885472.1:0-680 GCF_006229205.1 Suricata suricatta
GCAGGTGGCGGTGCTGGTGTCCGCACGGACAGCTCATCGTGTGAGCGTGTCCACACCGCAGTTCCCTGGCTCCTGCCAAGTTCTCGTGACACCTACAGTGCTTCCATAATTTGGTGCCCAGAACAGCGGCTTCAAACCGTACCTGCAGAGGCGGTGCCCCCTCATCCGCAGGAGGGACGTTCCAGACCCCGGCGGATGCCTCAGACCGCGGGCCGCACGAGCCAGCGTGTGCTCGCTTCCCACGTGCACGTCCCTGTGACGCAGCCTAACACAGCCGTCAGCGCAGCAGGAGGTTAGTGCCGAGACCTCAGAGTAAGGTGGGCCGACGGGGACAAGACACCGTAACGACCCTGTGCGGCGCTGGCGGCGGCTGACCTGCCGGTGGAGGGCGGGTCGGGGGGAGGCCCCTCTGCTTCCCGAGCCCACGGGACCCGAGAAGGAAGGGGGGGGCTGTGCCCTCCAGGGGTCGAGAGCCGTCTGCCTGAGCAGTAGCCATGGGGGTGAGTGAGCTGTGGCGGAGGACGAGCTCTCTGGAGGGGAGGCAGGGAACCGAGGGGTCGGGGTTTTGGAAAGAATCTGCATGGAGAGACATCCCTGTGATTATAGTATCGAGGGACAGTGAGCCAGGGCCCATATCTGTACGGAGTGACGGCGGGGGGGGGGGGGGGGGGGGGGGGGGG
>NW_021885473.1:0-680 GCF_006229205.1 Suricata suricatta
AACACCCCCAGAAGAGGTCACTCTGATGCCACTCTAAGCCGTCCCCAGGGTCCCCCTCGGGGGCAGCACTCCTCTGTCCCCAGTGCTCACCTGTTCACCAAGCACGCTGTGTCCTCGCCTCCTAGCCGAGCCTCCCCTCGCGCCTGCCATGTTTCCTGGGATCACCTCCCAGGTAAACCGTGTGCACAGGGTTCCACGTATCAGCCCTGGTTTCCGGGGAAGCCCAAACCATGCCGTGCAGTTACGGTGAGATCGAAGTTCTCTGCCAAAGCGCTTGGCACTGGGCGGGCACAGAGGAAGGTGCATGAGACACCACGTGCAATCCTGGCCCCCCGAAGGGTGGGATTTGCAGGGGAGGTTGGCAGTGGAGAGAGCTGGGTGCCGTCCAGGCAGAAGGGAGCTGGTGGAGGCATGGTGCCAAGGCAGGGGGAACGGGCGCCCCCTGGGGGCAGAGGAAGAGGAGCCAGAAGGGCAAGAAACATTGGCCAAAGTCACGTGCCCAAGAACAGAGAGGGTGACCCTCATCAACTCCTCATTCCTAAGGAGGAGAGACTTAATTTCTCAGAGTCTGTGCCCACGGCACCCCAGCAGTGGGCAGTTGTGTGTTCTGGGCCCCTGAGCCCACTGGTCAGGTAGCACACGTGGACTCCTGTACCCAGACGATGGTGCTTTCTTCCTCT
>NW_021885474.1:0-680 GCF_006229205.1 Suricata suricatta
TAAAGAGTACTCATAATGAATATAAAATCATAAAGGACAAAAGAAACTGAAAGTAATTAGTTCTCTTTGTTAACAGTGATAATTAATGAAAAATTGCCTTTTGTAGCACTGAGATTTCAAGGAGGATTAAAAGAATTTTCACGTACTTATCCTCAATTGTTTTAGCTTCCTCTCCTTTCCCAAACCTGCAAATGAATGTCCAAGAGGTTCTGCCAAAACCAGAAACCATATTCAATTTACTATATACAGATTAACCTCTTGGGGAAAGTAACCAACAACAAGCTAAATTTAGCTATATATGGAGGGCATGCTAATAAACTTGTTTCCCATCTATGATTTAAACAAAACAAAATTGATTTCTGAACATAATATGCTCTGGGTACTGCAAAAGAAAACTCTTATTAGATCTCTGGGACAAGTTTGTACTTAAAGGAAAAGAATGAAAAAACTATGTATCACAAGGTCAATTTAAGTACTTAAGACTTTTAAAAAAAGTTTGGCTGAAGAACTGAATGCCCTTCCCATAATTCATTTTTAAAACTTTGCTAGGAACATCCTCTGTGGAAGGCGCACTTGTTAAATTATTGTGGCAAGTATCCCAACAGAAACATCTGTAAAAGAAGAGTATTTTGGAAAAGCACAAGCGAAACCAAGAGATGCAAAAGTAGGAAAGAGAAAAA
>NW_021885475.1:0-680 GCF_006229205.1 Suricata suricatta
AAAAAACGTACGCTTAAAAAATACCTACCCTTCCTATATAATAGCATGCGTGCCTGTACCTAAGTTTTTTACGACAATCATTACTACTAAGATTAGAATTGTAACTTCTGCAGAATCCATGTTCTGGAAAATTGTGCTGAAAAAAATTATCTATGAGACATCATTTACTAAACATATGCTGCTCTTTCTGCTCCTTGTACCTTTCACCATAAATTAAGCTAGAGAATCAGACAGAGCAGAGATGCCTGCCTGGTGATCAGAAAAAAACTTGAGGCTCCCTCACTCTCTCCTGCCAACACCGTCCATCTTTCTGGGAATCCTGGACCTGCTGGAGCTGGACTCGAGTAATCAGTACCCTCATAAAGAGACCCCAGAGAGTTGCTTCTCCTTTCTTCCAAGTTGAGGACACAGCTGGAAGAGAGCCATCTATGAACCAGGAAGCAGGTTTCTGTCACACATCGAAATACCCAGCACTTTGGTCTTGGACTTCCCAGCCTCCACAGCTGTGAGAAGTAAATGTCTGTTGTTTATTTATTTTTTTTAATGCTTTTTATTTATTTTTGAGAGACCAAGAGAGACAGTGTGATCAGGGGAGAGTCAGAGAGAGAGGGAGACACAGAATGTGAAGACAGGCACCAGGCTCTGAGCTAGCTGTCAGCACAGAGCCCGATGCGGGTCTC
>NW_021885476.1:0-680 GCF_006229205.1 Suricata suricatta
AGCCAATTAACTTTGGTATTTAAGTAGCTAAGTACATCTATCACTTCAATCTGTGTTCCTTAATTTGTCTATTGGCTTAACAAAGACTTGTGCATATTTAGAAAACTTCTCTGTTATACTTGAGAATGTTTGGTCCAAAATTAAATCTTTACACATGCCAGGGGATGATATGCAACTATCATGTCAGAAGTGCTTCAGAAAAACTCAAATCTAGGAGAGAGTAAGTGAGAAATTTAAATATATGATTTCTGGCAAGTTATATGTTTGACCTAAAACTGTGAACAGCAAACTTTGAGTGCAAACAGATTTGATAACACATTTCCCCCATTATCAGCCAAAGCTGACTGAAAAGTTTGACTTCCTCATAAGTCAAGCTATTAAAATGAACTTCACTGCATGTAATTTTCCTGAAAATTTCTGCCTTTTCCATTTATTGATTTGGATGCATTTTCTAAATTTATTATTGGAAAAAGTTACATGTTCACTTTCTCCTATTTTTAATAGAAGATAATGCTAGAAAATCATGAAAGTCTTTCAAAGTTGCCAAGTTGACAAATGACACTAAGAAGAAAATAGACCCTATGCAGAAGAATTAATTTTGACTTTCTAATAATATATTTGATGTAATTATAATGTCATGTTTGATAGATAGAGTCTTTTATTCCTCATTTATAACTTAT
>NW_021885477.1:0-680 GCF_006229205.1 Suricata suricatta
GGGCAGGGGAGGGACCCAGCAAGAAGGAAGTGGACGACAGAAGACAGACTGCAGGGCTCACCTGATTTGATGGTCTGCTCGATGACCATTATGTAATCGTCAAAGTCATCTGACGGCTCCTTCCTGAGAAGCCTGGTCTTGTACACTGACGGGGGGAGGAGGGGAAGCATGGTGGGGGTAATGGCAAGGGTGGCTGTGGTGCGCCCTCACCTGCAAGCGCACTTGGGCATATGGCGTCCTCAAGCAGATGCATGCAGGGTCACAGGCAGACATGCCACAGTCCCTACCCCCCAGGGACACCCCCCACACGTGTGTAAACCTCCCATTCGCTGTCACTCTCCTATCTCCATGGCTCGGCACAACTACACTGTCACACACACAACGGGGCATATGACCATATCCACTCGCACACTTGCACACACCCAGCCTGCTCCTTACCACGGGTCCCTACAACACACGTATATATACATCCAAACACATCACCTGCAACCACAGCCCAGCGTATAACCACATGCAGCCATGGGCACTCACAGCCAGTCACACACACAACTATGGCTGCATACAGTGTCGCTCACACACGTGCCCACTCACCATAGTCTACTCCTGGCTCACAGGCCTTGTCCAGACGGTCGTCCAGGGTGGCCTTTTCATCCGCCTGGTGCATGAAGCAGTTCTCTGTG
>NW_021885478.1:0-680 GCF_006229205.1 Suricata suricatta
GCACTAGAAATTCTTCATTCCTATTTTTCTCCTCATTCAAACAGTTATTTTCTATCTTTATATAACACTGATGTACATTGAATATTGCTAGCTGCTAACTGTCCCCTGATGTGCGTTCTTTTCTTTTCTATAATGACATAACTCCTGAATTTTAGCTGTGCATGCTGTTCCTTTTAACCTTTTTTTCTTTTTCCTTTTTTTCCCCCCCACTAGTTGGAATGGAGATGTCCTGGGCCACGTGTGTGAACGCATCAGCTCGCTGATGGCAGAGCAACAAAATCAGGAGCCCGTGGCCATCCAGCTTTCTTTCCTAGGACTGCTCATACCTGGATCTAAGAAAAATGCACTCTACTGTATGTAAGCCATTGTGGTCCGGGGGTTTCTCTTGTCGCAAGTGAGTCTGTATCCTTAGTAGCACGAGCATCTACTATGTGCCAGGGGGTAGTTGAGCACATTATGTGCATTACCACATGTAGTCTCCATAACCACTCTGTAACGCATGTCTCGTCATGATTGCCACTTTACAAATGAGTGAATCAAGGGATGGGGACTGAGGAGTTTGGCCGAAGCCACTCAGCTAATAAGTGGGAGAACTAGAGCCTCTGCTCTGAACCATCATGATGTAGATCCACTCAAGGATGACTCCGTTCCTTCCCTCATGTCTCACATATAATTAGGAC
>NW_021885479.1:0-680 GCF_006229205.1 Suricata suricatta
ATCTAGCAGTCTGTGAGTTTGAGCCCCGCATCAGGCTCTGTGCTGACAGCTCAGAGCCTGGAGCCTGCTTTGGATTCTGTGTCTCCCTCTCTCTCTCTGCTTTTCCCCTGTGAGCGCGCCCTATCTCTCTCTCGATCTTTCTCTCTCAAAAATAAACAAACATAAAAAAAAAAGAAAGAATACTTAAAAAAAAAAAAAAACCATGCTGGAGCTGGGAGACAGTAACAGATTTGGAAGTCCTTCATCTCCAATGAGAATGGATAAAGCAACTACGGAATAAAGGAAAACCAGCAACCCAGTGCAGCACTAAATTCCACTGGAACACCCACCTTAAGTTCGGGCCGTAATCAATGAAGAAACTTCTAAAATCCATAAAGAGGGAAGACAGGTAACCAAATTCAAAACTGAAATGTGAAGTGCCTACATGGCTCAGCCGCTTAAGCATCCAACTCTTGATCTCAGCTCAGGTCTTGATCTCAGAGCCGTGAGTTCAAGCCCTGTGTTGGGACATGTGTAAGGCTGAAAACCTGAAATGTGTGCTTCAAAAATAGTTATACCTCTCCTGAGCAGTAGAAATCACAGTAACAGAGGACAAAATGAGGCCATGAAATCTGGGTAAACCAGACTAGAGGACTAGATGATAGCAGAGAAGCAAATAAAAAGTTCTGGAAGACCAAACA
>NW_021885480.1:0-1464 GCF_006229205.1 Suricata suricatta
GTTTCTCTTGATCTGATTATATAAGACCTAACATTAAGAGAAGGCATTTGGCACAAGTGCCTGCCTTCCTTCCCTGTCTTATCCTCTCATCCAGCCCTAAAGAGTGAGGTTTTGCATTACCCAGAACTACCCCCACCCTTATAATAGCAAACTCTACTGCCATTCCAAACTTAAAATTCTGGAATATTTAAAGAACTCATGTGTATAAGCTTGCCAAGCTAGAGGAGGGAAGATGGGGGGGGGGGGCTCAGATGACTCTACTGAGCGTAGATCACTTGGACCAAAAACAGCCTCAGGAGCTGGGCACCTCTTAGAACCCCAAGGAAACAGGCACGGGAGCTGCATCTGGGAATGACCTTGCCAGGTCAGTGAGGAGTCCCCCACGTTGTGAATTTTGCAATCACAGCTATAACTCAGCTTGAAGACGCCCTGGGAATGTCTCAAAGTATACTCACTCCCAAGACCAGCAGTGGCAGCATCACTTGGGAACTTGTTAGAAATGCAAATTCCTGGGCTCCACTCAAGACCTACTGAATCAGACACTCAAGACAGGCACCCAGCAATCTGTGTTTTAACAACAAGGGATTCTGGTGTGCACTCAAGTTCAAGAACCACTGTTATCTTAGAAAACACATTTCAAACTCTTTCATTCAGAGCTAAGGAAACAAAATAGAGGCCCAGAGAGGCTGAGTCACTTGGTCCAGATCACACAGCTTATTAGTTCCAGGGCGAGGCTGATAAGCCAGGTCTTCTGTGTCCTGACCTAGGTCACTTTCTATTACTCAGCCAAAGCAATAACGCCAGACAGACTCAGTGTACACAGTGGTCACCGAAAAAGTCTATAAGCAAAGGGCTTAAGGCAGCAATCTGGTCAGAAGAAGGAGTGTCCAAGGGAGTAATGTGGACATTCCTTCACTGGGCAAGAACACTGATTTCCTTCACACTCTATGTTTGTGTAAGGAAGTCTGGGCAGAGAACTGTAGATGTGGGCTCCTAAAGAAATTCTGTGGCTGAGCTCCAAGTCTCTGGTGAGGTGACCACCTAGAAGTCACCAACTTGTCTTCAGTACCATACTAAAAAATCATCTTTACACTTTTTTAGCACTCTCCACTTTGCACGCTGAAGCCACATGGATTCACCCTTTGGAAGGGTCCAGAAATCTGCTTGTCAAGACAGTACTTCCTTGACTTGATCCTCACCAGCTGCTCTTTGGCTCCTCCCAGGCTGCAGGGGAAGGTTTGGCTCTAACCCAGTCAGCTGACCATCCCCCACAGAGATGCCTCTCTTCTCTCACCTCCCCTGGTGAGACTTCCTTCCTCGCCTGCTGGGGGAACAGGGCCATGAAACAAGGAAGCAAGACAGATTGGGCTGGGGACCATGAATTAAGGTTTCCCTGGTTCTGTAAATCTGGGCCAAGGTCAGGTCCAGCCTGGAGGTCTAGTCTGGGAAGCCAGGTACACATAC
>NW_021885481.1:0-680 GCF_006229205.1 Suricata suricatta
AGGGTTGATGGGGGATGGAGGGAGAGGGGAAAATGGGTGACGGGCATGGAGGAGTGAGGCATTTCTACTAGGATCCCAGGTGACAATTAATTATGCTCCAACATGTCCCCACCCTGAGTAACAAGACCACCTCCCACAATCATTCCAAAACTCAGAGTGATAAAGAGCATTAGGGTAGAACAACTGGGTGTGCTCTTAGGATGATTTCTTCAACCTTAAACATAAAGTTTAATGATTCCTGTGACTTTTGTGGCAAATCCCCACTTAAACTTCCAGACATCCATTTCCAATTAGAATTTCGCTCCTTTATAATTTCCTACCCTTGCAAGAAAATTAAATATATTCCCAATCAAATGCAAATGGCACAACACAGAGAGGTAATTATCGTTTTATCAATTCAGTCCAATCCTCTCTAACCACACTCAGTTTTCTAAGTAACAAGATCTGAATGATTACAGTTGAGCATACTAAAATGAGATGGAGCAAAAAGGAGTTGTTTCTTGGTTTTGCCAAATACGAGCTATTACTCAGGAAATCGGGCTTTCAGCATACTGTCTTATGAAAGCATTTTCATTGGTTCTCTTGTTTAGATGGAGACTGTGTGGATGGCTACTACTCGGTGTAAAGGGACATCTGCTCTCCACAGTCTGGCTGATTTACCTGGTCAGACGATCAGGAAG
>NW_021885482.1:0-680 GCF_006229205.1 Suricata suricatta
ACTTTGTCCTCTGCAATTCTGCAGAGATAGGATCCTGTGCTCTACAAAAATAGTGAGAATGCAGATAATACATAAAATTATTATGTTGGCCTTTTAACACTATTCAACTCCTGAAGGCATTTGTATCATTACTACAGAGTGTATTTCTTTTATTCTTGAAGTCTCAAAATGGTCATTTGGTACATAAATTGAAATTCACTCAAAAAGGGTTAATCAGTTAAACTACAAATAACTCATAGGTTCTAGTTATAAAATAACAAAAATAAAATAGAAAATTAAAATATTCCCATATGCATTGTGTGACAACACATTTACATAGTTTTCCAAGTTTTTTCCAATTTCTATTGATTTAATGAATATGTTATACTTTCCAAATTCACATGATCAAGCTTTTCATACAGCATTAATATGGCACTCTATTAATAACTAAGTTTTAAAATGATGATGTATACCATGGAAATGAAAGAATATTCTGTAGAGTAGATTTTAAGAGCCTTGTTTTTGGAGTTACACCGATCTGTCTTCAGGTCCTAGTTCTGCTTCTTAACGACTAGGAATGAGATTTCTGGTTACTCCAAAAATATACCCTCACTTTTTTCATGAAAAGCATTCTGAGGGGCGCCTGGGTGGCTCAGACAGGTAAGCCTCCGGCTTCGGCTCAGGTCAAGATCTCACAGTTT
>NW_021885483.1:0-680 GCF_006229205.1 Suricata suricatta
AGGGGAAGGAGGATGTTGATAGGGAGGCGCGGCATGTGTGTGGACAGGGAGTAAGTGGGAAATCTGTCCCTTCCTCTCAATTCTGCTGTGAATCAAAAACTGCTCTAAAAAATTAAATTGTTAGAAAAAAAAAAAAAACAAACAAAACAAAAGGGTATTAGATGAAAGTGAAAGGAAATTGGCAAAATGCTAATAATACCGATAATAAAGTTGGATGATGAGTATGTGAAAGTTCATTTTACTATTCTCTGTACTTTTATGTATGTTTGAGATTGTTCATAACAAAAAGATCTCTAAAAATGGTGTGATAAAATTATGATTTTTATACTTAGACCTCTAAAAATACCTTGTGTATCACTTCTTTCTAATTTCGCTAAGAAAACCTCAGTTGTCTCTAGAACTCTGTTGAAGAAAATCTGGCAGGACTACCCATTGATCTTACTATTCAGAATTTCAACAGAAAAGACAAAGTGGTTGAAAACTAATTTTTTGTGAGAAAATTATGTGACCACATTGAAACCATAGTCTACAATTTATCTAGCTCCCTTCCCTCTCTTCTCTGTTTAGTATTCAACAAATCTTAACTAATAAAATACCCTTGACTTTTTCAAATTATTAAAATATAAAGTGTTGTTGGAAGGATAAAGACCCTTTTGCTTTTCCTTCAGTAGAGGGCTTCT
>NW_021885484.1:0-680 GCF_006229205.1 Suricata suricatta
TTTGAAAAACTAAATCCAAAACCATTTCTCTTTTAAAATAGCAGACTGAACCAGAAATCAAACTTAAAATTATGGGTAAATTTTGGAATGTTCTAAGTTTTGTCAGAATCTGGGAAACCGTGGGGGTTTTTTTGGCATTTTTCTTAATGTTTATTTTGGGAGAGAGTGAGACGTGAGTGGGGGAGGGGCAGAGAGAGAGCCGGAGAGAGAGAATACAGAGAGAAAATACCAAGCAGGCCCTGCACTGCCAGCGCTGAGCCCAACACGGGCTCAATCCCACGGAAATGCGAGATCGTGACCTGAACCAAAATCAAGAGTCAGGTGCTTAACTGACTGAGCCACTCGGATACCCCTAGAATCTGTGTAACCTTTTAAGAGTTACTTTGAAACAAACACACTGACAGAGGAGAGGAACATGTTATGCAATCAAACTGAAGCAGAGACTTTCCATTTGATTAATGATTATCATTAAAGTTCTGTCAGTTTCTTAATATCCCTGGCTGTGCAAGGTATTTACTTGGAGTGAGTTTCATTCAATGGTGTGAAGCATGAAAAAGAGTGTGATCTGTGCATTTTAATTATTTCATAACCGCTTTGGCTCATGTTAGTAAGTCTTATAATTACTTATTAATTAATACTGAAAATACTTGGTCTTTGACATATTCATCAAAAAGAAAGTT
>NW_021885485.1:0-680 GCF_006229205.1 Suricata suricatta
CCTCCCCCACTGGTGTTCTGTCTCTCTCAAAAATAAATAAACATTAACAATTTAGAGAGGGGTGCCTGGATGGGCTCAGTCAGTTGAGTGTCCGACATCAGCTCAGGTCATGATCTCGCAGTTTGTGGGTTTAAACCTTATGTCAGGCTCTGTGCTGACAGCTTGGAGGCTGGAGCCTGCTTCAGATTTTGTGCCTCCCTCCCTCTGCCCTTCCCCTGCTTGCATATTCTTTCTCTCTCTCTCTCAAAAATAAACACTAAAAAAAAATTTTAGAGAATACAGAAATTACCGAATATAATATGTAACATTAAGGGAAGATTTCATTATTTGATGAAACGTGGGTGTTCCAAGTCCTCATAGTTAAAAACATGGTTGTAAAACCCAATATTGAAGTAGAATAACATGTGACTTTATTTAGAAGAGACAGTGGTTAAGAGTTCAAGTTTCGAATGAGTTGTATATATAATCTAAGCCTCACTTCCCCTGTTTATGAAATGACGGGAATAACAATAAGACTTATTTTATGGGATTCTTCTGAGAAACAAGTGAGGTTATACAAGTAAAGCATCATCAATTGTCACCATTCCCGGTTCCTACAAAAACAGTATTATGAGAGGATTTTACTACATTCTAAGTACTTTAAATCTTAAACTATTAGTGAGGACACATATTTTTTAGGA
>NW_021885486.1:0-680 GCF_006229205.1 Suricata suricatta
CCAACTCCACCAGAAGCCTTCTAGAACTGATCAATGAATTCAGCAAAGTCACAGGGTACAAAATCAATATACAGAAATTGGTTGCATTTTTGTTTTTAATTTTAATTTAATTTTTATATTATTACCTGATCTTACATCTGGAATTTGGACCTGAACCCTGGGCCTGGATCTTTGACCTTGACATGTACCTGGACCTTAGACTGGGACCTACAAGTTGGATCTCTGCCCTGGACTTGCATTTGGATCTGACCTTCAACCTAAAACTAGACTTAAGCCTTAAAAGTCAACCTTAGACCTTACAGCTAAACCCAGACTGGACTTCAGAACAATACCTTGACCAGAACTTGGATTTCATCCTGAATGTTGCTGTTAGAAGTTGGATTTGGATCTGGACCTCACACTTAGAAGTTGTACTTGAATGTGCACCCTGAACCAGGTCTTGGACTTTGAGCTTGTTCACGGATCTGGATATTGGACCTTGGCTAGAGTTCAGACTGGACTTTAAACCTTGGAACTTAACCTGGATGTTGGACTTGGTCACTGATGGGAATCAGAACTTCACCTTGGACCTGCATTTGTCTTGGATCTGGACCTGGGTTTGGACCTCAGACTTTGAATTATAAATTGGACTTCAGATTTTGTCTTGGACCTTCAGCCTAGAATTAGATTTTGTCCTCAAA
>NW_021885487.1:0-680 GCF_006229205.1 Suricata suricatta
GGGGTGGACAGCCTTTCCACGGCTTCCCAGCCATGCCCTACTGGGCAAGTGGCTTCCCCTCTTGGACTTCAGAAGTCCCATCTGGAAAGCAGAGTGAGGGCTAATTGCCTACCCGGCTCAGTGATCTAAGAAGTCAAGTGAGAAGTGCAGTTCCAGAAGACGCTCGCCCGGGCTCTTTCTGCGGCAGGTGATAGAAGGCTCCAGTTCCAGGGAGCCTAGGCAAGGGGAAGTCTGCCGCGAGAACTCGGTGTCAGCGGCCCGTGACCACCTTCCCCTGTAAAAATTAGGGTAATAAAAAAAATAGTACTTGCTGACAACCCTTCCTAGAGAGGGGGCCCAAGCCCTGCACAACTTATCTCATTAAATCCTTGCCAACCGTCAGGTGCCTGGTCTTTCCAACCCCTGTTTGTTATTGGGGAAAACCCAGGTCTGAAGACCACCAGGATGCCGTGAGGCAGAACGGCAAGGCTGGTGTCCCTGACCGTGACCCCGGGTGCCAGACCCCTATGCTCCTCTTCCGGATTGAACGAAGGAGGGACAGGTAAAGCGCTCACACCCTAGCGTGGTGACAATTCCCTGAGGGGAGGTATAATTACTCCAGAGTGCAGCTGAGGAAATGCGACCACCTCTTTCCTTGGGTCTGTGGCTGGAAGGAGAGCAGCCTGACCTTAGTTGATTTA
>NW_021885488.1:0-680 GCF_006229205.1 Suricata suricatta
CTTTCCCTCCCCTGCTCCCACTGTGTCTCTGTCTCAAAAATAAATAAATATTAAAAATTAAAAAATATATACAGAATAGAGCAGATTTTGAAAGGAAATATAGAAAAATCCATGCTGGGCACCTGGGTGACTCAGTTGGTGAAGCGTTTGATTTTGGCTCAGGTCATGATCTCACGGTTCATGAGATTGAGCCCCGTGTGGGGCTCGGCGGAGCCCCTGCTTGGGATTCTCTCTTCGGCTCTCGCTGCCCCTCCGCCATCACACTTGCTTTCTCTCTCAAAGAAACTTAAAAAAATAAAGAAAAGAAAAATGCTAAGAATTAGTAATTACTAACAATGCTTCTGTAAACAAATCCTGTTTTCCCCCCCCCTAGAAAGAGGACAACGGAAAATAATTACACTAAAAGCAATACTTCTTTCCATTTGCTAATTCTGTTATCATTCACCAGTTACATTTAGAAGCTGTTGTAGTAGGCATTTAAAAGGAAATTATTAAAGAGCTATCTCATTGTGTTTAAGGGTATGAATACTGAGTTTATGCCTGCTTGTATTACAAGGAAACTTGCCTAAACCGGGTAGGTACTATTAGGGACAAATACAAGTTCATATTTCATAAGTAAAGTTTACTACTTGGTCATTGATCTGATTTCTTGACAAACTTTAAGGAGTAGGTCACAAATC
>NW_021885489.1:0-680 GCF_006229205.1 Suricata suricatta
GAATAAAAATAGCCCCAATTCTCAAGATGCTTACAATCTAATGGAAATCAGACACATTATAATTTTTATTACTGAAAGTGTAATAAGTACTTAAATAGATACAAACAAAAAAGTGAGAAGGCATCATGAAGGAGATGACATTTGTGGAAGATAAGGGACCTGCTTAGGTAGAATTATTTACTAGGCAACTGTAGTTATACGAAAAGTAACAATGACATTTATTTGAATGAACTCAAAATAGGACAACAGAGCAAGTAGATTGAGTTTTTCCTTCCCTACTACATAATCAGTTTAGCTCCTTCTTACCTGACTTCTCTCTTACCTTGCACAAAAAAAAAAGAAAGAAACAGGTAAAAGAAAGAGACCAACACATGTCCAAGACATGAAATGGCCTTGACTTCAATTTAACAAAAATATTGAGACTCTATTATTTCTGAAGCACTATGCTAGGTGCCAAGGGAAATACAAAGGAACAAGTTACCCTTTTGCCCCATCATTTCATAAAAAAAAAAAAATCAAACAAACAAAAAAGGAAACAGCTCTGTGAAATAACTTGTTCAAAGTCATTCAGCCACATGAAGCAGCCTTCAAAACAACGCCAACAGCTAGGATTCTGCAAGTAGTTTTGAGGGCATATGACATCATCTTGCTTCCCTAATTGCTTTGTTAAGTATCTAAAT
>NW_021885490.1:0-680 GCF_006229205.1 Suricata suricatta
GCTCCGTCGGTGAAGTGTCTGACTTCTTTGGCTAAAGTCATGATCTGGTAATGCACATGTTTGAGCCCTGTGTCGGGCTCTGTGCTGACAGCTCAGACCCTGGAGCCTGCTTCAGATTCTGTGTTTCCCTCTCTTTTTGCCACTGCCCCACTCATGTGCTCTCTTCTCTCTCTCTCTCTCTCTTGCTCTCTCCATCTCAAAAATAAATTAAAAAAAAACATTAAAAATAAAAAAAAATTAAATTAATTCACTTGTATTCAATGACCTATTTTAAAATATTTTCTTCATGGGGAAGCAACACAATTACATGGTTAAGAGCAAGGACTCAGAGCCAGTCTATTACGGCTCATTTCCTGCTTGGGCTACTTACCAGCTGTGCAGCCTTGGACACAACCTTGAACTCCTGTGTGTCAGTTGCTCGTGTGTAACATAAGAAGACCACCTTACTCATAAAGTTATTTGAGATTCAGATGAGTTAATATTTGTAAAGTGCTTAAAACAGTGCTTAGCATACAAAACTAGAGACAAAGTGTAAAGTCATTGTAGTCCTGTCTGTAAAATAGATGTAAGCAAACTATTAGAACTTTTAAAGTTTATGATTAACAAAAAAATACATAGAAAATATCTTCTCAGTAGGAAATTTAAGAGAGAGAGTAACATTAATGGGAGGTAGCACAAAT
>NW_021885491.1:0-1464 GCF_006229205.1 Suricata suricatta
CAGCCATTGTTTTATCAGCACTAGAAAGGGGCTTAGAGATCCCCAGCCACCAGATCTTCTGACCACACTTGGTGAAACTTTTATGAGACTTAAACTTGGGTATTTCCCAGGCAGGTAATGGTTAGGTGGAACCAAGCCTGGAAATATGAGGTGATATCACTGAGGAAGGGATTTGAGGAAGAGTGGGAAATTTCATTCCAGAAGGTTGGCATCACCCCTGTTCTTTGTCTACTTCTTAAGGAGCCCAGGTAAAAGATGGGTCAAACAGTGAGGCATTTGAGGAAGGGGGTGAGTAGAGAAAAAGAAAATGGATTACTAAGGCACAGGAATTGCCATCCCCCCACCCATATATTTTTAATGGTCTGCTGATCTTAGTCCCCCATAGACTGGAGTTTATTGAATTTTCCCTTATACTTCCTTTTACCCTCTTAAACAAATGTTTTATATTTCTTTTTAATTACACAATAGATACATATTTTAATATTTAGACTGTACAACAGTATAAAAAGTGTAAATCTTCCCACACATACCTCACTCATTATATTTTATCTAGAAAGGTCAGAGATGAGAGACAACAGATCAGACTAATCTTGCTTTGGGGGGATGTGCCACCAAAGGCAATTCTGTTTTCGTGTTCCCACCAAGCTCCGGTCTCTCATTCTATCCAGTTTTCCCTTATGATACTCTCTTTATTTTTTGTGCTCCTTTCACAGATCATTTTGTCTTCTCTCCAATTCAAACAAGCAGAGAGCTATACTCTGGGTTACCCCTCACATTCTTAAAACACACATAGAACACCACCCCCCACTCCCTGGCATCCCCCAGTTGTGCATTAGGTATCCTAGGAAATGCCCAAATCAACGGCCAATACTTTTTTTTATGGGCAGGAAAGAAGCATTAAGGTAAATCTTTTTGTTTGGGAGAATTATTGGCATCTTTGGTAAAGTGAGGAATTTGAGACCTCTGTCTTCTGGTTCATGGTCTCTGCAGTTTCAGACTCTATGAATATCTTCCCATTAACCCAAAAGAAGAGAGTGGCTCTCCTAAGGGGCTCCTGTATCTGTCTTTCTGTAGTGATGTGAGAAGCTCTCAAGTTTCTCTGGATTTGAAATTGGTTTTCCTCTAAACTTTAGTATAGCTGGGACATTTCATACTACCACCTTATTAACTCAATTTGTTCTTACTGGCTCTAGAAGTCCTCTAATGTGCCCAGCTTTGTACAGTGCCCCCAGAAACTTCAATTATGTCCCTCCAGGAGTTTTTTGTTTGTTTGTTTGCTTTGTCTTTTAATCCAAGTCTACCTTCAAGAAACAATCTAACATAGATCTAGAGTTATAAAAATGTATTTGGAGAAGAGGGCTTTCCCATTGCCCTTCAAGTCATACTTCCTATCTCCTAACTCTTACTTTGCCCACGAGCAAGGATTGCTTTTCTGTAGTTTGCTTGTTTGTATGCATTGATATG
>NW_021885492.1:0-680 GCF_006229205.1 Suricata suricatta
TGTTGAGAGTCAACTTCCTTCTGATTAGCTGTACTGGCAATATTATAGAAGCAGTGGGTTACCAAGACTGGCTAAGCAGCAACTGGTATACTGGCTGGATTCTTAGAATTTGCCTTAAATTTCATCTGCTGCTACTCTAAAAGAAAACATACCTTTGGTTTTTCACAAACCCGGGACCTTCCCTATTACATTGGTTATCGTACAAAGAGGCACACCTCAGCACGATCTGCCTTTTCCTTTAAATAGGGCAGGGTGAAGGCGGGAAGGTTACTCAGTTAATGTTGTTAATGTTATTCCAGAACTACAATGTTCCCAGGAAGTACAGTGGAGGACAAGCATTTATGAAATATACTGATTTCCTCAGAAACTGACATTGCAATAAGGAGAGGCCATGCCAAGCATTCCATGTGAAGAGTAAGAAAGACTCAAGCAGTGGATAAGAGGAGGCTGGGAACTGAGAGGCTGCACATTCATGCTCCAGGAATGATGGAAGGATGCTAAGGGCTTTCTGACCTGAGACACATTTCAAAGTAAACTTTCCTAAGGTCAATTTTTTTTAAACCTGGCATTTATTTGTAGCACACTGAAAAATTCCCAAGAGAAGATGATTGTAGAAAATTATTTTTTATCTTCGCAAAATAATTTCAGATCACACAAATAGTAAAGAGAATTTCTGATGA
>NW_021885493.1:0-680 GCF_006229205.1 Suricata suricatta
CAGACTGAGCCAAGTGTTGCTATGAAATGAGCTGGTACCTTCTTATGCGGCCCAGATGGTACATTTCTAAATGATAATCTGGCAGGTTACATTGGGATTTACCAGTTAAGGGGGATTGCCTAAAAGATCTTGCCTTTTTTAGGTCTATTTGTTCCCATCTGCCACCCCTTCTCTGCATTCCCAACATTTGCACATTGTTTCTGGAAGCTGAAATTTCAGGGGAGCTGCAGCACAGCAAGGAGGAATCTAGTTCCTCTCTAGCAACTCTCCGCTCAATGCAGAATTAGCTTTTGTGGCCTCATTGGCTTCACTAGAGAAGAGCTTGGGGTTAGCAACCAATGGAAGAACATGCTTTTTACAGTCGAGAGAGACGTGTCACTTTCTAGCCTTGCCAGCCATCATTGTTTGGGAATAAACTCACAAATGCTGTGGTTGTCCACCTTGGCTGTATATCAGAATCACTTGCAGTGCTGTTAATCCCAGTACCCGACTTGCATCTCATACCAATTAAATCTGTCTCTGGGCTGAGATCCATGCCCAAGTCGTTTTTATACCCACTACACATTAGGTGATTCTCTTACATAGCCAAGGTCGATAGCCACTGAATGAGGCTTTATGGGGGGATTAAACTGGTTGGCTGATGGAGAATTTTGGCATTCCCAGATGAGCTGGTTGTATAT
>NW_021885494.1:0-680 GCF_006229205.1 Suricata suricatta
CCCTTTCAATCCTCTGTAATACAACATATTTTAAGTTGGTTTCCTGCTGATCAGGACTCTGAGCTCAATGAAGGCAGAAACCATGTGTTTGCCTGCCATTGAAATACCCAGAAAAAGATATTATGTGAAGAAATATTTTTACAGAGAAATAAAAATATATAAAATAAAATGAAAATATAACATGATATGAAATTAAAAAATTTTACTTTTGGGCCTCTTGTCAATGATTTCTATTTTCTTTTTTAGCTATTATAAATACCACAGCTAACATAAACACCTCTTTTCAATAATCTGGTATCTGACAATCAAAGTTATGTCCTAATATTTCATTTTTTGGCCAGACCTACATCTCACAGTAATTTTTCTGCATTTGGTGCAAATATTTTTTAACAGCTGCTGCCCAAACTGCTACACAATCCTGGTTCTTTCAACTTGATTATTCTTTATCCTTTGCTCATTTGTCTTTTGTCCCTAGCTTCATCAAGAAGGGTTAATTTAAGGGTTGCCTGGGTGGTTCAGTGAGTTAAGCATCTGACTCTTGATTTCAGCACAAGTCATGATCTTATGGTTTGTGAGATCAAGCCCTGCATCAAACTCCATGCTGATAGCACAGAGCCTGCATGGGATTCTCTCTCTCTCTCTCTCTCTCTCTCTCTCTCTCTCTCTCTCTCTCTCTCTCT
>NW_021885495.1:0-680 GCF_006229205.1 Suricata suricatta
GCACGCAGGTAAGGGGGTGCTCGTGGGGAGCTGGAGGCCCCTCTCTGCCTTTGGGGTCTCTGCGGGTCTCTGACCAGGGGTGCCCCCCAGGTTCCAGGTAGACTTCCAGTGCGGCTGCAGCCTGTACCCCCGGCCAGACATCGCCATCCACTTCAACCCCCGCTTGCACACCACCAAGCCCCATGTCATCTGCAACACCCTGTACCTCGAACGCTGGCAGGCCGAGGCCCGGTGGCCCCACCTGGACCTGCAGAGAGGGGCCAGCTTCCTCATCCTCTTTCTCTTCGGCAATGAGGAAATGAAGGTGGGTGGAAGGGACGAGCCTCGGAGTCTAGAACCTGCTAGACACTGAGAGGCCCTTCCACTCCTTCCTTCTGCGGGATACCCCGTGTCACTGTGCGGCGGGGTGTTGCTGGGAGAGCTTGAGAACCAAGAGGGCCAAGCAGTCGCCAAGCCCAGCTGCAAGCTGTCCTGGGCCCATGTGGCCTGGTACATGCGGCAGCAAGAAAGCCCTGTCGTGTCTGGCCTGGAAAGGGGGTGGGGGGAAGGGGGCACTACTGCCAAGGTCATGGCGAGGACCTCATAAGCGCCTGCAATGTGCCGGGCTCTGCCCTAGCCCTGAATCCTCACCACACAGTGGATGAGGTGGGTCCTCAGCAGGAAGGGGGCGGAGCAGGGGC
>NW_021885496.1:0-680 GCF_006229205.1 Suricata suricatta
TTGGGAATGATAAAGAAAAAAAATACAACAGGGAAAGGACAAGAAAGAGAATACAATTGAACAGGAGGTAGTGAAGATGCCTACTCAGATAATTTTGAGAGGGAATCTATTACGAGTTCTTACGCTGTCAGATTGGTCAGATTGTTCTATCCACTTTTTATTTCATTTAGTGTAGAAACAGTTGGCAGTGTTTGAAATCTTTAGCAATTAAGATTTACTGAAAGGATGGGTTTGTCTTGGAAATTGTATCAATAAAAAGGAGGTGGAGAACATGACTATTAAAAGTATTGAATAGTGTTTTGTCTCTGAAGGTTGACACTAAACGATTCTCACTGAAAAAAAAAAAAACTGCAGGGAGGGCAAAAGGCAATATAATTACTTCAAAGAATCCGGTGATTACTTTTATAATTTTAGTGAAAGTCTTTCAGTGAAAGACATTTTTGGATGAGGAAATATGAAAAGGGAGAAACAGGAATAGCCGCCTAAAAGGCACTTTTCACTTAGAAAAAGAAATTACTGAGGATATAAGAAATAGTCAAAGATATGTTATGGAGGTTGCTACATACTGAGAACAATGTGCAATGTGTAGACTATGCTGACAAGGAGAAGAAAGACTAAGGGCACTTTAAGCTTTGCACTCAAAGGAAGAGTAATAGTGTACAACCCTGTATTTTTGTGGG
>NW_021885497.1:0-679 GCF_006229205.1 Suricata suricatta
CAGAACTAGAACTTCAGCTCCCTTGTGGACATGAAATAGTATAAATACTGTATAGATTTATACAATATTATAGTATTAAATAGTGTGAAAACTAAAGATTCCAGTTTGTAATCAGTAAATACCAAAGGTCTAGGCACAAGGGCAGGAATCTCATGTCGAGAGCAGAGGAGGGAGCAGAGAAGAGAGCAGAGGCACTGATGGTGTAGGAGACTCTCCATGGACACAATGTCACCAGGACATGCTTGGTTCTGTGACTGCAGCCACCCCAGTCTCTGAAGCTTATTCCTCTTCATGCTTGTCCATCGCAGGCCATCAGGGACTCCCTGCTCCCTCCAGCCCATCCTGACTCTGCAGCGGAGACCCAGAGGGGAGGAACTGTGCTCGTGACCCAGGGAGAGGTCTGCATCCCTCTGCTGTTTCCTAACAATCACCAAATGCCTGGCCTGGCAAGGACAAGGACACAACTCCAGTAACTCACTCACCACAGCTGCCACGTGGCCCTAACTCCACAATGGGGACCCTTCCAGGTTGCCAGAAGTGGGGGACAGGGGAGATGGGGCAAACAGCTCAAACAAGGCTGCAGCCCCTTTGCTGAGTACCATCATGCTGGCCTCAAGGCCATGGCTGCAAACAGATGGGTGAACTGGGGGCAGGTGCAGAGACCTTGGCAGGAAACCAA
>NW_021885498.1:0-679 GCF_006229205.1 Suricata suricatta
ATTGTTTCTTTTGGGATTACAAAATAGTGATTTCTTACATCTTTATTGAGATGCAACTGACAAATAAACTTGTAATATATTAAAAATGGTATATTTATATATTTTAAAAAATATATATGTAAATATATAAAAATATATAAAATATAAACTCCCAGCACTGAGTTAATTAACACAGCCATCACCTCACATATATACTTTTTTTTTTTTTTTTTTGGTGAACACACAAGTTCTTCTCTTAGCAAAGTTTGACTATGCAACACAGTACCACCAACTATAGTCACTACGTTTTTCATTAGATCCTCAGGCCTGTGTATAACTTACAACCACCATTCTACTCTCTGTTTCTGTGGGGTTTTTGGGGGGTTTTTTTGAGACTCCATGCTGGGGCACCCAGGTGTCTCAGTTGGTTAAGCATCCAGCTTTGGCTCAGGTTATGACCTCAGGGTTTGTGGGTTCGAGCCCTATGTCAGGCTCTGTACCTAGGCTCGGAGCCTGGAACCTGTTTCAGAATCTGTGTCTTCCTCTTTCTCTCTGCCTCTCCCTCACTTGCGCTCTGTCTCTCAAAAATGAATAAACATTAAAAAAAAAGAAGATTCCATGTAGAAGTGATACCATGTGGTGTTTGTCTTTCTCTGGCTTATTTCACTTAAAATAATGCCCTCCAGGTCTATCCATGTTG